>NC_041405.2:52461202-52601202 GCF_900747795.2 Erpetoichthys calabaricus
CTACTCCTTGCTGTTTGCCCAAGTTGTTGTTTGAGTGTACATATAAGTCTGAATGATCTTAAACCACCCTTACTGGGGTGTTCATAAGTTAGAAATACAAAATAAATGAGAATAAATGTGTCAACATTTTTCAAATATTAAAATGTGTGCTTCAATTTAATTGTTTCAAGTCTAAATATTCTGGATTATAATAGAAGATTTACATTTTTCACCCTCTGATAGAGATCCAGAGAGGGTTAGATCCCTAGTAAAGGATCAGTAACATTATATTCATGATCACTTACTTTGAAATAATGTAAAACAATACCCCACATGCTTATTTTTGAAGTCTATCCTTTTTAACCATCTGGGAGTGGCTCTTAGAGGGCCAGGACCCTCAGTAAAAAATCAAATATCAAACATATTCATGATCAGCAACCTGGAAATGGCATAAAACGATACTCCAAATGCTTGTATTACTGATCCTCTATTTTTGTTAAATAGAATAACTTTGACCCTTTGAACCCCTGGGGTCAGCTATGAGACGTGCACATCTTCAGGGCCTTCTAATCATTTTGCTGCAGATACCTATTGGCTTACTAGTTCTCATAAGGGTGTAATTTCCTGTTTAAAATATGGTCCAAAATAGACTAAAAATCAGGGTTTTGTCTGGTCTGGAGCTTCAAAAATAAGGAGGAACCTCAAAAAGCTCAACATCTTGCCTAACTAGATACCGAGACGCTTAGAATGGTACATCATGGGGGTTTTCTTGTACCAGTGAGTCAGGAGGCGCTGGGGAAAAAAAGCAAAACAACACTAATTACAATCCCCTTTTACTTTTTGTTAACAAACAAAGCTCTTGTGGCGCTCTGTTTGTAATATCCACTTGGTTGCCAGTGCTCCCAGCCATCACCATTCCTTCAAGTGATACTATTATTTTCATTCATCTATCTCTCACCAATGCACCATTTCATTTTTTTCATCCTTTCCATTTTCTCTGCTTGTATGTTTCACTTACACAGGAGGATTTTTCAAAGTTTTTTGCATGCTCAGTATTTGCCTTTTACTAATTTTATATACTAATGGTAGTTAACAACTCTGTGTTGCATTTGATAAATTACATGCTTCTGTAAAGATGAAACTTGTTCATATCTGTCACCATGTTGGAAAATTGTGTGAAGAATGCGCTTTTTTGACTCCACCTCATAACTGCGTTCATAACATGATCAGAACAGGGCACTCAGTTCAACAAAGCTTGTCAATCCTCTTTGCTGAATTTCTTCAAAATAACATCAACTTGAGTTTTAAAGGTTCCTAAAATACTACTGTCTACCACACTGCTTGGTAATTAATCCCATGTGTCTATGGTTCTTCATGCATTGAAAAACTTTCTAACATTTGTGCGAAATTTACCATTAAATACTTCCATCTGTGTCCTTGTGTTTTTATTCAACACATTTTAAAGTATCAGCTGGGATCCACAATACTAATTCCCTTAATAAATTTAAACAATTCAGTCATGCCTCTCCCCACCCCAATCTCCATTTATTTAAACTAAAAATGTTTAGTTGCTGTTCTCTGGACTTTCTTTAGCACTTTGGTAATGTGGAGTTCAAAACTGCCCAAAATTATCCAGATACATAACATACTGTAGATTAAGTATATCTTCCCTTGATTTGTACTCCACACATCAGGCTACATAAGGTAACATCCTTTTAGCCTTGTTAATTGTTTCTGGATCTACAGTAGATGGTGATGAGATGTACTTTTCAAGTTTTAAACCCCCCATTGTGTATTCAAATTTAATATCTTTACTTCCTGTCTGTTATACCTTACATTTACTTGCATTAAATTTCTTCTATCCAGGCCCCAATTTAAGTTTGGCAGATTATCGATTATCTGCCATTCCACCAAGTTTAGTGTTATCTGCAAACTTAACCAGCTGTTTATCAAATTTCATGCAAGTTAAGAATTTGACTGCTCACGTGTCACTACTACTACTACATTTTTATGCTGATTATTTATATAAAATAAAAAGACCAGTGGCCACAGCAATGACCTTAACCAACAAAACTTTTAACATCACATAATTCTGATAAAGTTTCTTTATTTTGATACGAGATGTAGCTTTCTGCACATGTCAAAATCATATTCGTCTGTCTTCAACAGAGGATATGCAAGTAGGCATTAAAGAAAAAAATATCATATTGTCTACTTTCCCTTGCCCAAACCTGAGGCACACTTTTCAGTTTTGGACCACAACTAAACCTGCATTGCTAAAATTCCATCTTAACTCATTTTTGTGTAGTTAAGTCTGCTCTATCCAGGACTTCTATGTGCACAGGTATGCTGCCCCCATGCGCTCTCCACTTTGATCCGTAACAAATTAGCTGATAGTGGATTCTGCATGTAAATAATATTGATTCAAATTTGTGTATCATTTTAGCTTATCTTTAAAGTGGTTTATGACAATGCAGGTAAATAATATAACTACCGAACTGGCATATTTAATTTTTATTTTGATAAATGTGCTGTTGGCAGATTTTATGGTTTTCTGCAGATGCCCCACAGTAGTGCCTTATAATGTACTACCCTCTAGTTTATGAAGTACTGCTTCACATGCTATACTATAAACAACAGAATAGGATGGCACCTTAGACTCAAAATAAAGCCTTGTTCAATACTCACTTTTCTGGGCAGTTTTACCCCTTATCGAAGAGATAAATATCTAAGCTATTAATTGTCCTTGTAACTTCTTGTCTTTCAGCTTGCTTTGTCTGAAAATCACTCCTTTCATCGGGAAGAGAGCCACAAATTAATTCAACGAAGCAAACGGAGTCAAAACAGAGAAGGAGATGGAGGTTAGTGCTCACATTCTACTATTTTTTTATTATAGCAGCTGTTAGTTTTGGAAATTCATCCATGTTATTATATTGATATTTTTGAATTGTTAATGGTGATGCAGCTGATGAAACCTGACAAACAAAAAAACTTTGCTTTTTATAGTTTATTCATCCAGTAAACCTATTAATCACCCCAATTTGCCAGACAGCTTTTCCATGCTATAAATGCATATCAATTCCATCCCATTGGTAATTTGCAAAAATAAATGGAAACATGCAGTATCTTAGTACCACTGCCATTGCTCGAGTCTGTGCCTGCCAGTGATTTACGAATATAAAAGAATAAAAAAAAAACTTTCTGCTGTGATTTGTCAGATAAAAGATTTTAGTGAAGTGATGTCTGTGCTGCAAACTACATCTGCTTTTATTCCTGTTTTTAATTCATTTTCACTAAATGATTCACTGTATTTCAAAATGCAATACAACTTAAAAGACTTAGCATTTCAATTTGTTTTCATTTTGACTGTATTGGACTTTATTCGTTTTAGATAGTGCTGAGTGTGTCTCTATCTCTCTCTCCTGTGTATATAAATATGGTGACTGCTTTGAGACCTTAAAAATCCCTAAACATTACTTTTCAATTTTATTGGTTATGGATTTTTTTTTATCCGAATTGTCTATGAAAGACAAAATTAGGTTTTGCAAAATTTATGTTAAGACCCTCTTTTCTTGTAATTTTCAGATAAATGTTAGATTATTTTACACATAATTTGATAGAGTGTGATGCCCACATATTCTTTTTTTGGTAAAATTACCAAACATTGCTCTTGATTGCAATTTGGAGTTGTAGCTGTTAGACTTTTTGGCCCATTTGAGCTAATAAATCATTTAACACTGTTCAGTTAACTTAAGTATATAAGAAAGTGTACTTGATGTTGATGCAGTTGGCGATTACAGCTACCCAAAAAAATACACCCACAAAAAAGAAACTTCTTGATATTTACATTCAATGGTATTTCAGTAATGTTCACCATTAAACTGTAGATGATGCAGGTAGGGGACATGTACATCTCAAAAGAATATGTAGAAAGTATTGATAAGATAGAGTTTCTTGTCAGATACTTACATTTCTAAATAAGTAATCAACTAAGTTTTATTCTATTTATGTGTAAAATATATGCAGTAACAGAATTAGTGGTACTCGTGGAACTAAGATTAAAAACAAAGACAAATGTTCCGTTTCTTTTATGAATGGAACGCAAGAGTTAAATGGAGTTTTTAGTGCACCTATTTAGAAAAAGTCAAGAAAGGAGAACAAAACATAATTAATTTTAAAATACAATGACCATTGCTGTGGCAAATGGCACTTCTATTGTTAAGTAGGGTTGTCAGCTCAGCCAGATGGTGTGTCATTAACATAACCAAGCGATATAGCCATATTAACTTTAAATAATAGAGATTGAACTTTTATGTTACAGTTCCAAACTTCTGGTATGATTTTAAATTGGCCTTGCCTTAATAGCTTAGTCTGTTCCCTATTTATCTAGGTTTGCCTCATTCCTTGCGCCAATGTGGAGGTGGAGTATATATATGCCTGCAAAAATATATATATATATATATGTGTGTGTGTGTGTGTGTATGGATGGATGTATGTGTGTGTGTGTGTATATATATATATATATATATATATATATATATAAAAATATAAATAATACAGTATATATATATATATATATATATATATATATATATATATATATATATATATATGTATGTATATGTGTGTGTGTATGTATATATATATATATATATGTGTATATATAATACACTGTATGTATATATTAAGGGTGAAATGATTTATTCCATACAAAGCATTTATATTTGTGGAGTCCATAATACTGGGTGGGAGAGGTGTTGTATGGTGTGGAAGAGATTGCAGAACTCTATCTTATAGGACATCACCAAGGTGGCTTACAACATTTATATTACAATTGGTTACATTTCTTTTGGTTTTCCAGTTGGAGTAATTGGAGAAAATCAAGTGACTTGCTCATGGTCACAGTGTCAGTAGCAGGATTTGAACTCATAACTTCAGGGTTTGAAGTCTAAAGCCTTAACCACTACACCACACACAATTTATACAATTTGATACAACATTTTCCCCCATCTTATTTATACAGAAATAAACAAGGATCATGGCTTATCACGCCACACACAGGCTTGTGAAAATGCCAGAAGAGCCGCCAGTCATGCTGCACTTTGCAGTATTGCAAGTCCCCATGAAACAGAAAAACTGTAATTATTAATAATGTGGTCCTGAGTATGAGGAGAAAGACAGGATTGACGAGTACCCTGACTAGGAGTCCAGAAGATCTCTTACCCGGATGGGAGGCCCCATGGGAACATAAAGTCATCCCGGCCAAAAAGGGAAGGAGGTTGAACTTGGACTTGGCAGTCCTAATGGGTGGACGGACATCCCAGTCAGATTGAATGGTTCCTTACCCGGGTGGGAAGCCCCAACTAAATGGACAGGTGTCTAGACTAGACATGGATTTCATACCTTTCCTGGCCATGACAGAAGAGTGCAAGGAAGGACTGTCCCTGGGGGATATTTTTCCCCCCCAGATGTTAGTTGGAAGCAGCCCTCCATTTCTGGGCTCATTCAAGAACTAGCAGGGAATGCTAGGAGTTGTAGTCTGCTGCATAGCCCTGCTTGGGTCTGTGGGTGCCACAACGGGGTGCTGCAGGAAAATGTGCTCCCCAAAATATGGGACTTCAATATGACCCGGAAGTGCTTCCATCGGGCAGTAGTCCTGGTACCGGAAGTGCTCCCAGGTCCTCAATAAAAGGGATAGTACTCCCTTGTCCACGCGAGTCGAGCTGGGAGGACGTGAAACAACACTGAACTGGAGGATGGCAGTGCAGTGGTGAAAGAAGAGGAATTGTGAGGTGAAGTGATTGTGAAGAGAGAGATTACTTGTGTTTTCTGTTTATGCTTACAACTTTGTGGAGGTAATTTTTTGGTTATTGAAACCATCCATTATTTGAACCTGGGATTGCATTGGTGTGTTCGTGTTTGGGGTTTGGTTCTCGCTGATGGCCCGGTTCCATCACACAAGTTATTTTTGGAAGTGATTCAGATATTACAAATTAGACCAAACACAGATAAAATCAATTTGCAATATATGCCACCATCAAGTACCTAGAAAGACTGATAATACAAAATCGACCACCTTAAAAGATACCTTCCAATCAAATATGAAGACTGCCAGAAAGAAGTTCAAGTAATGTGGCTATCAAGCATTCAAACAGTGGTGCTGCACCTACACAGCAGATTATTGTATTGACATTTCCAGCCATGGCTCATTGTAACGAAGAATCAAAAATGCATCGGGACATCGCAAATGCAGTCGCCCCTTTCATGGCAATAGACTTGATGTTAGTGATTGTTATTGGAAAAGGCGGCTGCAGGAAACTTGAAAGTTCTTGACTTATCAGCTTCTGGCAGAATTTTCTTTTTCAAATTGCACTGCTGCAGTTATATAATGAATGTCGGGCAAAGTTGGAAGCTGTGTTGAAAGATGTGAGCTACCTTACCACAAACACAGACCTATGGTGGAGTTGGACATTGGAGGCACACATAACTACTCTTGCTAAACACTGCATTGATGTAGGATGAAATGCATACTTTCCAAAGGAACACTTGGCAGAAGTCATCTCAATGGTGCTCAAGGATGCACTGTCATTTTGGGGAACTGGAATTGGAGAGGTCTGTCAGGTGTGTATAATGACAGACAGGGGAGCAAATGTTGTCAAGGCTCTGTCACTGAAAAAAATTGACTCACCTGCAGTGCTTCAGACATCAGCTGAGCTTATCGATTGGTAAGGTGATAAGCATATTTTAAAACGTGATATTTGGTCTACCTCTACATAATGTACTTAAATGGCTCCTATAATAGTAATTTTACTTTGCTTTGTATTATATAAGGTGCCTCATAAGAGGCTGAGCATCAAACTAAAAGAAGTGGGAGTTTTCTGTAGATGGGTTTCAAAATTGACTCAGACACAGGAAGAAAAAGGTTATGGTGCAAGAAATCAATTTTCTGATGTTAAGAGTGGTGTTCCACAACGGTCAGTGTGGCTGCTGTTATTTTTAATAAATATAATAATAATACAGTTTATTTATATAGCGCCTTTCCCATGCTCAAGGCACTTACAGAATATAATAAAGAACGGCAGAATATACAGTATATAGCATTGTACAAACCAGATAAATAAATAAAGAAATATAAATAAAATATAAATGACTTGGATAGGAATATAAGTAACAAGCAGGTTAAGTTTGCAGTTGGTACCAAACTAGTTGGATTGGCACATAATCTAGAATCCATTTAAATCATTACAGAGGAAATTATACAGAATTCAGACTTGGGCATATTTGAGGCAGATGAAATTTAATTTATGTAAATGTAAATTGTTACACACAGGAAATAAAAACATTAGGTTTGAGTACACAATGGGAGGTCTGAAAATCAAAAGTACATCTTATGAGAAGGATTTAGGAGTCGTCGCAAACTCAACACTATCAACAGACAGTGTGCAGAAGCCATTAAGAAAGCAGACAGAATGTTAGGTTATATAGCACCGTGATGTGTGGAGTACAAGTCCAAGGAGGTTATTCTCAACCTTTATAACGAACTGGTGAGGCCTCCTCTGGAGTACTGTGTGCAGTTTTGGTCTCCAGGCTAGAAAAAGGACATAGCAGCGCTAGAAAAGGTCCAGAGAAAAGTGACTAGGCTGATTCCAGGACTACAGAGGATGAATTATGAGGAGAGATTATAACAGCTGAGCCTTTTCAGTTTAAGCAAAATGATATTAAGTGGAGATATGATTGAAGTGTTTAAAATTAAGGGAATTAGTACAGTCGATCAAGACTGTTATTTTAAAATGAGTTCATCAAGGACATGGGCACACAGTTGGAAACATGTTGCAGTAAACTTTGCACAAACATTAGTAAGTTTTCCTTTACACAGAGAACCACAGACACATGGAATAAGTGACAAAGTAGTGTGGTAGACACTATGACTTTGGGGACTTTAAAAACTTCATGTTATTTTGGAAGAATTAAGTAGATAGGACTGGTGAGCTTTGTTGGGATGAATGGCCTGTTCTCATCTAGATTGCTATAATATTCTATATATGTTCATGATTATTCATATACAAGTGCATTTGTTTGGCTGACTCCTTTATTAGGGCAGCTTACAGCAATCGAGACACAACTGGTTACATTTATTTTGTTGTTTCTGATTGGAGCACTGGCAATTTAAGTAACTTACTCAGGGACACACACAGTATGACAACTGAGGTTTGAACTCATCATCCTCGGGTTTGAACTCCAAAGACTTAGCACAACCCAGCACAGCTGCCACTCTGAGTATAAGCTGTATATTCATGTGTGATCTATATTACTGTTCCATACTATAAATTCTACTGCTGCCAGAATCCTCAGCCTTTTCCAAGAGAAAGAAAAACTGACCATTTTGTTAAACACATCTGCTGTCAGATCTGCTATCTCTTCCGAGAAGTATCCAGCTACAAGTCAGGAAACTTTAAGGCCCCTGACAGATCCGAGAACTTCAGACACTATGAGGCCCGGAACCTCTCTGTATTCATGTGAGAAACATGATGATATTTATTGTTACTTCTTGTATAACTTACTAACTAGATTCAGTAGACATTTTTAATGTGATGTGTAGCTTTACCTAGCAAATTGATTCATTTCATTTTTTCACACAAAAAAAAGTTACATTGACTTGTGAAAAAAAAATTATATATAATTGTTTAAATTATAAAATATGCTTCTTTTTCTACAGTTCTAAACATGATGAGGAAAGAGACACAACTAGTAACTCTCCTGTACCATACAGGTAGAACTGTGAAAACAAATCCTCCCAAGGTGGACACAAAAAGAACAAGTAAAATCAAATAGAAATAGAGTGTCAATGGCATTCATACAATTATGATTAGGTTATTTCAGTTATTAATTTGTAATAATCACTGGCTTTAAAAGTTTCAGGTGTCTTAAACTGCCCCAACATGCTACATCCTGTTCACCATTTCTTTTTAATCATTTTCACTCAAAACATACCACATTATCCTTAATTGATCCCCCTTTTACCAAAGCGGAAGTAATTACATGTTGGACTTTTTCACAGTTTAACCTCGAGCTGACTTTTTAAAAACTGTTGTCTTTGCTTAGATGCAAGCAGTCATGGAGGTACTGTACAGTAATTTGTGCCAAAGAACAATTCAATCATGCAGATTATCATTCTGTAGTGGAGAGGTAATGCACAAGTTGAAAGATTAAATATTTCTCCACTTTACCAGAGTATCCCAAGAGAAAAAGCACAATGAGCAGTAGAAAAGACCAGTCTTGCAATGGGTAATTTAAGAGAGATGTATGTAGCAGCATAAATCAAAGCATATTGATGACTTTCTAAACTTTGAAATGAAAATGGTAGCCTAAAGCACAAAAAGGAAACTTTGTTCAGAGAGAATGAAGCACTTCCTTTCAAAAAAAATAAAAATACAGTTTTGAAGCAAGAAGGTGGGAGTATGATATTTTTGACCAGCTTTCCATGCATTTGATGCCACCAAATTGTACGCAAGAATGTCATATTATCCTTCTTGTCCCAAAGAATAACAAAATGAGAATCACTGAACACAAAAATGATAACACTCCAGTAAATCTACAACACAATGATTAAGTCAGAAGAAAATTTTGCAGTCCAACACCTAATCTCAACCTAGTTTAAATACTGTGGCATGATCTGAAGTGTGAAGGTGATACAACATGATCCAACATACTAGTGAAGTAAATAGTTCTAGAAATGTTCCAAAACACCTTCAAGTTGACATGCAGATTTAGTCAAAATGTACAGGAAATGTTAGGTTGAAGTCATTGCTTCTAAAGAATGTGCTATCATTTGGTAAATGTAACATCTTTCCAGCACATATAGCAAATGTTGAATCAATGTGTTCAAAAAAAATGTGACAGAGCATAAGCTGTAATTGTTAACTCCCATTGTCTTAATTACTGACATTTAGATAAAGATTAAAATTACATTTCTGGCGTAATTAATTCATAAATATTGTACATCATAACATTGTCTAACCCACTTAATCCAATTCAAGGTTACAAGTTAACAAAGTCTATCCCACCACTGAGGCAAAAAAGGAACAAACCCAGGATGGGATACCAGTTTATCAAAGGGTCCTTTTGCACTGAGCCCATTTACAATTGCCAGTTAACCTAACACACATCTTGGAGACGTGGTAGGAAAACTGTACTACAGTATGAGGAGGAATAGAGAGAGAGGGAGAGAGCTTGCAGACTTCACATAGGCAGTGGCCAGACATGAGACTGGAGCCAATGCCATTAATGAATCCATTAGGCAGCAACACTTACCAAACGGTCAGTCTAAGATGAATAATGTTAAAGAATTTGTTGTGGAGGGAACTTTTATCTGTGTTGTGGAGGGAATAAAAGTGTAGGTTATGAAATGTGTGCAATGTTAAGAAAAACATCATCTTTATTTAAAAATATTAATGAAGCAGTTTCTCACACATAAAGTTGAACATTTTGTTATTTTCACTTCTTTAACAGCAGGAATTCCAAAAGAAACATGGTGAAAAAGATTATACAATAAAAACATACAAAATTCAGCCAGTATCGCAACCTGTGTAGCATCAATGTTACTCAGTCTATCTTCAACATATTATATATTACAAACCAACATGCTGCTGCGAAGCTCTGGTAATTCATTGTACCAAAACAGTGCGAGTTTAAAGTTGCAAAAGGTGCTACCACACAGTGGCATTATGAGGCCGCAGAAAAGCTGAACTGGAGATGCTCTGGAGCATCACATCCTCAGATCTGGAGTACGTGAATTTCCCCTTGGGATTAATAAAGTATCTGTCTGTCTATCTATCTGCACAACCCGAAACCTTTAAATTACCACTATCTGTAATCTTCAATCCTGCAAATACAGTATCACCAACATCAGGAGAACTGTGAGAAAGTATTCAATGATGTCTCTATTATTACGGACTCTGGTGACACGGCAGTCCTTCTCCTCCTTGACCTGTCCGCTGCCTTTGACACTATTGACCATGAGATATTGCTGATGCAGCTTGAACAGCTTGTTCGGCTTAAAGGGGCAGCTCTTAACTGGTTCAGATCATATCTAATTGGTAGACACTTTTCAGTGACTTTAAATTCCTCTTTTTCGTCTACTGCTCCTCCTAAATATGGTGTTCCTCAGGGATCCATTTTGGGTCCTATTTTATTCTCTATATACCTTCATCCTATTGGAGCTATTTTTAGGAAACTTAACATTTCTTTTCACTGCTATGCTGATGACACACAGGTTTATATTCCTGTCTGCAACTCTGCAATAAATCAACTCCACAACTGTCTTTCTGAACTTAGATCCTGGATGGCTAATAATTTTCTTGATGTGAATCAAAATAAAACGGAGGTGCTTATAGTGGGTCCATCAGCTAAAGCCCAAATTGGTCTTGGACTTCTCGGCTCTTTCTCTGTCTTTTGCAAACCTCAAGTCCGCAATCTTGGTGTAATCTTTGACAGTAACCTCTCTTTTGAGAAACAAGTTAATTCTGTAGTCAAGAGTTGCTTTCTCCAGCTTTGTCTATTAGGTAAGATCAAGCCTTTTTTTATCTTCTAGGGATCTTGAGAAAGCTACTCATGCTTTTATTTTTTCTCGCCTTGATTACTGCAACTCGCTGTACTCTGAGATTAGCAAATCCCTGATATGCAGGTTACAGTTGGTCCAGAATGCTGCCGCTTGGTTTCTGGTTGGTGGCAAGAAAGTACGACTCTGTTTCTCCCATTTTAGCTCCTTTACACTGGCTGCCTGTCAGTTTTCAAATTGATTTTAAAATCTTGTTGCTAGTTGTTAAATCTTTACATGGGTTTGCTCCTGCCTATTTATCCGAATTGTGTGTTTTACACCAGCCATCCAGAGTGCTTAGATCTTCTGGTCAGTTGTCTCTTGTTGTCCCTTGTACCAAGTGTAAAACCAAGGGGGACAGGGCTTTTGCAGCTGCTGCTCCTCGCCTGTGGAACTCTTTACCTCATCACATAAAGGAGTCGTCTACAATTGAACTGTTTAAAACAAGATTAAAGACTCATTTCTATTCACTTGCATTCCGTGACCTTCAGTAATACTGATGGTTTCCTCATTGTGATTATATAACATCACTTCTATTTATTATTTGTTTTATTTTTATTTATTCTATTTAAATTTATTCTATTTATGTTATTTATTTGTTTTTTTCTTTTATTCTATTATTGTAAAGCACTTTGGCCACAGCATTCCGGTGTTGTTTTAAATGTGCTATATAAATAACTTGACATTGACACTTTAGCTAATGGTTGAGTTCTTTGATAATGAATCTCCTGACCCAAATGTGGATTTGCATGTTGTAAGATTCTTTAATACAAGCTAAGTATACATATTTATGTTTATTTTTTGTTTGTGTTTGGTTAATATTTTTTGCTATTGTGAGGCGGCACCATACATGGAATGCGCTTCCAAAGTGTAATTCCCAGCATTAAACCCGGTCCATCCATGGAGCTAACACACTGTCCTGAAAACACCTATGTTCAAATCTCAGCCTTTGTTGTGTTTACATCATATTCTTCCTATGTCTGCAATTTGTTTTTCTACAACTTCTCTAGTTTTCTTCCCAAATCCAAAACATATGCACAATAGGCCAAATAGTCTTCTTTGTAGCATTTACAACAATTCCTTCAATTTGTAATATATTTGAAAACTTTTCTGAAAACATTATTTCACTTGGTCATTAAGGGTTATTGTGAGTAGATTGATAGGCAAAATTGGTAAATCTATTTAAAATTTTATCTACAACATAATAAAGTGTGCATAAAGTGAAGGAGCCTGAATACTTTTTGAATTCACTGTATTAGAGAAAATCTTCACATACAAGAGAATCTTGACCTTTTCAAAACTTCAAAAGAAACTGATCCAGAAACAAATGCACCAGTTAGGCACCATTTCTGGGAGAAGTGCTCTCTTGAGCTTGTTGAGTCATCCTGTTGAATTTTTAGAAGAAACATTAGCAAGAAGCTCTTGTTCAAGTGTAAATATTTCTGAATCATTATATTTTTTTTTGCTGTGAAGTTCACAAGACAAGACTTTCACCTTAAAAATTATTATCCCCTGCTTTTATGAAAGATAGAAGATTAAAGCAACTAAAAACTGATGCCCACGTCTGGCTTTTAATGTTTTCTTAGATTTTAAATTAAACACATTTTTATAATCTTTAATGATGGTAAAATATGTTGAACCTCTTCAATATAATGTCTCCATTTTTATGAAAAGGCTTGATCATTAGTAATTCATGGTTTGCCCGTACAGGGCTTGCAAAATCAGTAGCCCGACATTCCGGGGCTATTAGCTTTTGCCATCACGCTACCAAAATGTAACACCGCCCTGCCCAACAGGACACCTGAAATTATACACTGCGTGAAATCAAATTCCCTCCTTTATTCGCTTTGTTCCATCTTATGATTTGCTAATTGAATGAAAAAAAAAATGATCATGGAACAAACAGATTTTTAATCGTGATGATTTGTCTGCAGAAACATGTATGCCTGTGCATGTGTATAATGAGCTTACTTCTTCTCTCTTTCATATGATGTTTGGCACACAGAGCTGGTGCATTGCAGCCACCCTTGTAAAGGAGTGTAGTTCTTACTTCATGTTATTTACTGTTGCTAAGTGATAAAGAGTTTTTACTGAGCCCCTATAGGGAAATGGGCGAACATAAAAGTTCTTTACAATTTTGCATACTCGCACAAAACTTTCTGTTGCTCAACCAAAAGTTTAAAAGGATTTTTTTGTTTACCCATGTCCTTTTAGGGGCTCCGTAGAGTTTGCATGAGCTGCAATGCTAATTAAATTATAGCTTGCAAAATCGCTGACACGTGTGTGTGTGTGTGTGTGTGTGGAAATTTGAGAAGGAGACAACGCATGGATTTATGCCAATATCTCCGCTCTACTTGACCAAAACAGACAGGTTCAAATGAAGAACAGGGAACAGAGAAAGAACAGACTGTCACAAAGCGGAAGAATTCAGGAATATCAGACTATGAGGCAAAAAGCAAAAGAATTTCCATGGCTGAAACATGATAAGGTGAATGACATAATGTTCTGTTGAGTGTGTTGTCAATTCCCCACAATTTCCCACTGACACGGCGATTTTTTAATTTTTTTTTCTGGAAGTAGTAATTTTAGGAAAGACCCCATCAGAAAGCATGTGCACCGCAAGAAGTGTGTGGGTGCCCAGTCTGAAGCTTCTTTCTCTTAACACCAATAGCAAAGAACATAATAAAAATGAACAAAGCATAACATGAAGTCCTGACACATCTTTTCAGAACTGCATACTACATTGCCAAAAGTGAACTACAATCAGCAAAATTTAACAGCCTTTGTAAACAGCCTCAGTGAAACATTCTGATCTGTGATTTCAGTTGAGATTTCATATTTAGAATCTGACGGAGAATGATTCATGTTTAAATTCATCATATTGTTGATACACGTTTCAATTCAGTTGGAAACAAATGGCATATTTTTGAGGTCTGACAATTAAGTTTGTGAACTCATCCTAGAAAAAGTGCTACATACCTCATTGCTGAATATCGCTATGGTCAGCCTCGAAGTACTCCCCTTGGGAAGCTATGCACCGACGCCAGCGCCTAGTCCACCCTTCATAGCAATTTTGGAACTCTTTTCCTGGAATGACCATCAGACGTGTCATCGTATTATGCTTGATGTCCTGAATGTCATCAAAATGTCTTCCTTTCAATATATCCATTATCTTCGGGTAAAGAAAAAATGTATTTGGGGGCCAGGTCAAGTGTTCCAATACAGTTATTTGTTTACTGGCTGTAATGCAAGCTCCGACATTCTCACGATGGTACACAAGAACCCACAACAACAATAATGAACGCCACTGAGCAAGACATTGCCACATACCAATATGAACACTGCTGTGAGACACTGATATATCGAGGTTATGAAACCTTACCGAGCTGTTTGTACAGTGCTGCCAATATAAGCACACGGTGGAAAGTTTGCAAACTTAATTGTACTTTAATGTTAATTGATGTTGATGATTATTACTTGATTGTTGAATTTATGTATAATTGTTGCTATTTGTGTTTGGAAAATAAATGTTTTTAATTGTGGGTTCGCTTCTCGGGTCCTCCCTGCGTGGAGTTTGCATGTTCTCCCCGTGTCTGTGTGGGTTTCCTCCGGGCGCTCCGGTTTCCTCCCACAGTCCAAAGACATGCAGGTTAGGTGGATTGGCGATTCTAAATTGGCCCTGGTGTGTGCTTGGTGTGTGGGTGTGTCTGTCCTGCGGTGGGTTGGCACCCTGCCCGGGATTGGTTCCTGCCTTGTGCCCTGTGTTGGCTGGGATTGGCTCCAGCAGACCCCCGTGACCCTGTGTTTGGATTCAGCGGGTTGGAAAATGGATGGATGTTTTTTGATTGGGGTTTGTCTACATTAAGAAATTCTCTTTTTTATTCGGGTTAATTTCTTTTTGGGCTACCAAAATCTGAACAGTGTCTGCCCAAAGGGCCATCAGGAATTTTGAAATTTTGCAAGCCCTGCCCTATTATAATTGATTTCTGACTAGGATATTTTCCAAGAAAAGAAATCATATGAGCGAGTCTTATTAGTATCTGGAATTAACAATGATAACCATGCACCAACTCCTGAATCTGATTGACCAGCTTTAGTCTGAAACTAAAGTTGGACATTTCTGACCAAAACAGTGCAAATACCTGCACAAATCTGTTAGAAAGCATTACAAATACTAATTGTAGACAGTTTATAATCTATTTAAAACTGAATTTGTTGACCTGTTTTAATGCAATGAAAGTAAGTCGATCATTCTTAATTCATTGCAGAGTAAGATGGGGCCAAAGAATATCTTGGCAGCATTGGTTTTAAGGCTGAAAACAACACTGAATAGGTTGCCATTTCATTTACAAATATTCACATTCATAATAAGTAATTGTATTGACACAGCAAGGATTCCCATGTAAATTCTAAAGATAAGTATGTTTTCCAAGCTGTTTTAGTTGAAATTTCTTCCCAGTTTATTTTCCAATTAAATATTACCTTAAGATTGTGGTAGTGAAAACATAAGCTGTCATGCCCCATTTTTTATTTTTATTTTTAATATAATGCATAAGACAAGAACTCTCATTTTAGATTCACTAGATAACCAAATTTCCCATTTTTGGGATTTGAGAAGAAACGAGAATACCTGGAGATAAAGAGTGAATGTGTAAACTCAACAGAGAGAAGGCTGGGATCAATACCGAAGACTCTGAGGACTCCAGAGAGAGATGGCAGAAACAGTGACCACTGGAAGTTCTTAAACTGAAAGTTGGTTTAAGTTCTTTTTTTAACAAGCACCAATAAAGAAAAATGGAAGGGCATTCATTTTTATTTTAACAAGTCAACTTTGGCCTTAGTCAGAAATCATACTGATGATATTATAGGTAAAAAAGCACAACATAATACACCCCACCCCATCCTAAATGTACTCCATTAATTAATGACTACCCGGTGCTATACAAGTAATAGGATGAGGTAACAAAGTCATGTACATTTCAAACTGGAGACTCAATGATGACAAAAGAAATAACTAAATGAAGCAGCCAATAACAGTTTACCTAGTTTAACTATCAGTTACCAGTCTTCTGAACCTCTCTATACTATAGTTTGTATCTTTATTCTTTCATTTTTTCAGAATGTTAAAGTTAGTACAACTAAATAAAACCTAGTAAACTGTACAGATGACCCAGGGTTACAAAAGGTGTTAAATAAAGCAGAATTATTATGAGGTGTAATGACTGAAATCATCCTGTTTCACTGTCTCTTAAAAAATTAGGAAATACAAATGTGTTTTGCTGCAAAAACTACAAAGTGGTTAATTATCCATTATCTTTTCTCAATGCTTGTTGTGTCATTACAGTTCTGGTCAATAGTCTCAGGCTACCAAAGAACCTTATTTTTAAAGCTCAATGTCTGTTTGCTTGTAAAAACATTATATACTGTAAGTACAATTAACATTAATGCAATAAAAATAACAACAAGAATGTCCTGGGTTTTTAAACAATTCATTATATTGTGTGGCTTAGAATACAAAACTAAAGTAGTTTGCTTAGGTACACATCTGTATAATTTTTTTCCCCCCAAGTAAATACTTACAAGCTTCACAGGATTTTCTGTAACTCTTTGGCTTTGCTGCCCAATAATTTCACGCATTGTTACTTACAGCATGTCAAAGTTGTGGCTCTAAGGTGGTAGTGTTTTATCTACAGGCGTCTGTTCCAAGAAGACCTCAGTTGTTTGTTTGAGGTTGTTTTTGTGCTGACAGAAGTAGTTTTTGCAAATGAATAATTTCCCCGAAGCTACACATCTGTTTATTTCTCTGTAGTTTGTCATTACAACAGTTTTGACCAGATCCTTTATACCTTTGGCTAAAATGTAAATCCAGACCATGGCAGAGTTCCCACCATGCTTCATAGGGGCTGCAGACTAGCATTAACATACTTCTCACCATGTCCTTCTAGTATACTGTTGTCTTAGTGAGCTACAAATTTTGACTCATCAACTCATAACACCTTTTGCCATTGGTTGTTGCTCCAGTGTATTGTTTGCAACTTCTTCTATTCATTGCCTTTCCAGCATAATGATTTCATAGTTTAACCACACTCTACAGGAGTGTTTCTTTAAAGACTTCTTTTCACAGACAAAGTATAAACTTTCATGTGAGATGTGCCTGCCAAATGCTGAACTGGATTTCCTTCTAGAAAGTGGGTTTCAAGTATTGTTCATTATATGTAGACCGCTTTTTTTTTGGGTCTTTAACTGCATTTTTGGTCCTTAAGTTGTTCTAAAAATATGAAGAAATTATGCAAGTTTAAGACCACCTCCATATAGCCCTGCTGACATACACCTATGATTTTACATCTGTAAAATGTGCTAGCTTAGTCATTCCATACCGGCCTTTAAGGTATCTCAGCATTTGTGGCACTGGTTAACCATCCAGTATACCCGCTGTTTAGTCAATCTGCATCACTAACAAACTAATCTCATTCTGAGACAGATGTGCTTTTGGTGAAATTAAACAAATACATGGAATGTCCGGAGTGACTCAAGGAGAGATGTGGGAACTAAACCTGTGTTCTTTTGGCCATCTCACAAGATGTTAGAAAGTTTTTATAAAACACAATACATTACTGCTGTTTTTTATTTTATTATTACTATTTGTGTTTATCTAACTGAATGTGTTTTAATGAAAAAAAAATAAACGCTTACTTTTCAGATAGCTACTTTTATAAGTAGTTTTCTTGGTTGGCATTACTTTAAATTGGGACTTTTTTTTAGAAAATGTTGTACTAAACTATATTTCTGTTTTTGTATTTTTTTTCCTCCCTTTGTAATCATTGAGGAACAGCTTTCAGTTATATTGTTTCCTAAACCTGTGTAAGTCATTCTTCACAAAACGGACTTACTAGTTGATCTGGGAGCACCCCTAATAAACAGCTTTCTTACACACTATGAGGCCATATTTTTATCATTTAAAATTGGCATCACGCATTGGCGTTTCCCAACCTGTGGGAAATCCAACCTGCCCTCCCCCTACCACACTGACAATCACACTCAGTTCATAGCAGCAGCATTGCGTATGGACCATGGCTGACCCGGGACGAAACCCCTTTCACCGGTTCAAAGAGGGCGAGCGCTTGTTTCACTATGGCAGCATTGCATGTGGACAGCAGACAACTTTCCAAATCCCTGCTCTGTTGATAGTGGTCTATTCACTGAGGGGAACCACCCCACTCAGGCAATCAAGCTAAATTCACAGAGGGGGACCGGACCCTCACCCCGGAATTTGAACACACTGGCACTTGAAAAACTGGGTTGTGACACCACAAAAGTTGAGAAACACTGAAATATATGATGAATGGCAATGTTTCTTGCCTTTTTTAGATTCAACAACTTATTAATGACCATTGATATTCTTCCTGATGTCTCCCAAGCTGATCTAAATTTATGGAGGCTGAACATTTCTATAAACAAAAGCAAAAGGTTTGTAAGTAATAAATAAATAATGCATTTATTTTCTTTGTCAATGGAACAGGAGATAAACTGTACCTTATTAGAATTAGCTGATAAGAGTGGTGTTCCACAGGGGTCAGTGCTAGGGCTGCTGCTATTTTTTATATATATATATATATATATATATATATATATACACACACACAAACTGTAAATGATTTGGATAGGAATATAAATAACAAGCTGGATAGGTGGATTGGCAGATAATCTGGAATTATCATTATAGAAGGACATGGACAGCATACAGGCTTGGGCGGATTTGTGGCAGATGAAATTTAATGTCAGTAAATATAAAGTGTTATTTACACACAAGAAGTAAAAATGTTAGGTCTAAATACATAATGGGAGGTCTGAAAATCATGACTACACTTTATGAGAAGGATTTAGGAGTCGCTATCAACTTCCAGACAGTGTTCAGAAGCCATTAAGAAGGCTAACAGAATGTTAGGTTATATAGTGCCTTGATGTGTGGAGTACAAGTCCAAGGAGGTTCAAGCTTTATAACACACTAGTGAGGCCTCATCTTGAGTACTGTGTGCAGTTTAGGTCTCCAGGCTACAAAAAGGACATAGCAGCATTAGAAAAGGTCCAGAGAAGAGCGACTAGGCTGATTCCAGGGCTACAGGGGATGAATTATGAAGAAAGATTAAAAGAACTGAGCCTTTACAGTTTAAGTACAAGAAGATTAAGAGGTGATATGATTGAAGTGTTTAAAATTATGAAGGGAGTTAGTACAGTGGATAGAGAGTGACATTTTAAAATGAGTTCAAGTATATGGGGACACAGGTGGAAACTTGGAGTAAATTTCACGCAAACATTGGAGTTTTTTCTTTACACACAGAACCATAGACACTTGGAATAAGCTACCAAGTAGTGTGGTAGACAGTAAGACTTTAGGGACTTTCAAAACTTGACTTGTTGTTATTTTAGAAGGATGGGAATGGCAAGCTTTGTTGTGCTGAATGGCCTGTTCTCATCTACATTGTTTTAATGTTCTCATGCTCTAATGTAGCTCAAAAATCAGTTTACAATTATTTAAAAGTTAACTTCTGGTAATCAAACCTTGTTGTTCACCATTATACTGCTGTTTGAGTGTTGCTGAAAAAAATGACAGTTAAATTTAACTTTTTTTTTATTTAAAGATATTAAATTACATTATGTTAAATTATAGATATTAAAGCCAAATATGTTGTCAGAAATCTTAACCAAGAAACTTGTATAGAAAGCTATCCTGTACCTAAAAGTACAAAAACACAAAATGTGAAGTCCAAAAGCAGTACATTAGTACAAAAGCCAACACCCCCAAATCTAAGAAAATCTTTTTTCCACATACAGTAAGATTTTTTTAAATGTATGTATGCATGCATTTATAACAGCAACACTCATAAGTGTTGTAATGCAGTTATTTCAATTAAATTAATTAACTAGATTTTTTATTGATAATTGGTTTTGTTTTGGCATTTCATTATATTGTTTTACATATGACAGTAAACTTAAACTAAATGGCTGGGTACATGGCTTTTACTATGGGTAAAATACTGTCAGCACATTGGGAATTGCCAGTTTATATGTCTGCAGTTCCCAAAGTGGCTGCTGGAACTAGCGGATGTCACTTCCAGCTTTGTCCATTCTCATGATTGTATGCTAAGACATCATGTTCTATTGTTCTAGAATGACTTCATGTAATAGAGACTACTTTCAAAAAAGGTTCTAAATTCATCAAGGAAGACTGCTTAAGTATCTACAGTGCAACCGGAAAGTATTCACAGTGCATCACTTTTTCCACATTTTGTTATGTTACAGCCTTATTCCAAAATAGATTAAATTCAATTTCCTCAGAATTCTACACACAACACCCCATAATGACAACGTGAAAAAAGTTTTTACTTGAGATTTTTGCAAATTTATTAAAAATAAAAAAATTGAGAAATCACATGTACATAAGTATTCACAGCCTTTGCCATGAAGCTCAAAATTGAGCTCAGGTGCATCCTGTTTCCCCTGATCATCCTTGATGTTTCTGCAGCTTAATTGGAGTCCAAGTGTGGTAAATTCAGTTGATTGGACATGATTTGGAAAGGCACACACCTGTCTATATAAGGTCCCACAGTTGGCAGTTCATGTCAGAGCACAAACCAAGCATGAAGTCAAAAGGAATTGTCTGTAGACCTCCGAGACAGGATTGTCTCGAGGCACAAATCTGGGGAAGGTTACAGAAAAATTTCTGCTGCTTTGAAGATCCCAATGAGCACAGTGGCCTCCATCATCTGTAAGTGGAAGAAGTTCGAAACCACCAGGTCTCTTCCTAGAGCTGGCCGGCCATCTAAACTGAGCGATCGGGGGAGAAGGGCCTTAGTCAGGGAGGTGACCAAGAACCCGAAGGTCACTCTGTCAGAGCTCCAGAGGTCCTCTGTGGAGAGAGGAGAACCTTCCAGAAGGACAACCATCTCTGCAGCAATCCACGAATCAGGCCTGTATGGTACAGTGGCCAGACGGAAGCCACTCCTTAGTAAAAGGCACATGGCAGCCTGCCTGGGGTTTGCCAAAAGGCACCTGAAGGACTCTCAGACCATGAGTAGGAAAATTCTCTGGTCTGATGAGACAAAGATTGAACTCTTTGGTGTGAATGCCAGGCGTCACGTTTAGAGGAAACCAGGCACCGCTCATCACCAGGCCAATACCATCCCTACAGTGAAGCATGGTGGTGGGCAGCATCATGCTGTGGGAATGTTTTTCAGTGGCAGGGACTGGGAGAATAGTCAGGATAAAGGGACAAATGACTGCAGCAATATACAGAGACATCCTGGATGAAAACCTGCTCCAGAGCGCTCTTGACCTCAGACTGGGGCGACGGTTCATCTTTCAGCAGGACAACGACCCTAAGCACACAGCCAAGATATCAAAGGAGTGGCTTCAGGACAACTCTGTGAATGTCCTTGAGTGGCCCAGCCAGAGCCCAGACTTGAATCCGATTGAACATCTCTGGAGAGATCTTAAAATGGCTGTGCACCGACACTTCCCATCCAACCTGATGGAGCTTGAGAGGTGCTGCAAAGAGGAATGGGCGAAACTGGCCAAGGATAGGTGTGCCAAGCTTGTGGCATCATATTCAAAAAGACTTGAGGCTGTAATTGCTGCCAAAGGTGCATCGACAAAGTATTGAGCAAAGGCTGTGAATACTTATGTACATGGGATTTCTCAGTTTTTTTATTTTTAATAAATTTGCAAAAACCTCAAGTAAACTTTTTTCGTGTTGTCATTATGGGGTGTTGTGTGTAGAATTCTGAGGAAAAAAATGAATTTAATCCATTTTGGAATAAGGCTGTAACATAACAAAATGTGGAAAAAGTGATGCGCTGCGAATACTTTCAGGATGCACTGTATATGTATAATTCACTAAGTCCATGGCAAGCAAGACAGCCACGCCTGCCAACAATTCACCATGGCACGAGAGCGAAAGCATTTGTCAAGAATGTGTTCATTAATCAAGAATGAAAGTCGGAGGTTCAAAGAAGATCACATACCGTCGTAGTTCCGACCATACACGATGCCGACTGGCGATCCAGCGGCGTTATTCCCATGACCCGCCAGGCAGCCAACCGGGTAACCAAAGTCTTTGGGTTCCGGGGGGAGTATGGTTGCAAAGCTGAAACTGAAAGGAATTGATGGAAGGGCACCACCAGGTGTGGAGCCTGTAGCTTAATTTGACTCAACATGGGAAACCTCACCCGGCCCGAACGTGGCTCACAGGTGCATGTGAACTGTAGCGTATGGTTGCAAAGCTGAAACTTAAAGGAATTGACGGAAGGGCACCATCAGGTGTGGAGCCTTTGGCTTAATTGGACTCAACACGGGAAACCTCACCCGGCCTGAACGTGGCTTACAGGTGCATGCGACTGAGGCGGTGTGTGGAAAATGAACAGTCAACGTGACTCACAAGTGCATGTGGACTGTACACAGATGAAAGCAATTCAGGTGAGGAGTTGGGGGCGGACACATGAGAAGGCAGTGCGCGTACTGAACGATGACTAAGAGATGACTTAAGAAATCGTCAGACTAGAATGGCGAGAGCGGAATATGGGTGTCAGATGATCGAACTTGCCTATCTAGAGGATGTAAATGTCCTAACACGGGTTCCGTTCTCATGATTGTATGCTAAGACATCATGTTCTATTGTTCTAGAATGACTTCATGTAATAGAGACTACTTTCAAAAAAGGTTCTAAATTCATCAAGGAAGACTGCTTAAGTATATAGATAATCTTGACACAAAACATAAACCAACTAATTTCGCTGCATGAATTCTCGTACTTTACATGGCTCTTTCTGGTAGCTTGTTATCCTTAAAAGGACAGCTTGCAGCAGATGGCATTTCAGCATGAATTTAACATAAGATTCAGGAACTGCGATGAACCACTACTAAACCATCATTATTAATTGTGTTTTATGGTAACATCCTCAATCCCACTTAGTCCAATATATAACAAAAAAGAGATGATAAAGAGTTGGAGCTCTGAAGGAAGCAGTGCATATAAGCAACTTAGATGTAACTTCTGCGAGTTTCAGTTTATACTGCCTGGAGCCCAACCTGTTGTGTAGCTGGATTCAAACTGAACACCAACTTTCGGTTAAATCCAGGCTTATATTGCAGTGAGGGAGGAAGAGGTATATCTATGGCCATTCTCCTAGAAGTGACATCAGAGGTCTTCCTGTGGGTGTTCCTCCATTCTCAAGGCAGAAGTGGAAGAGTGTTTGTTCCTGTGTTTTATTATTAGAAAATATTAAATTCAAACAAATTATCATTAAAATAAAATGTTGATATTTAATTAGAATGCAAAACAATATTAAAAATATATTATTGACAGCTAAAACATGTGTTTTGTGAAGCAAATTCTATGTGCTGGAGAAGGAGCTCGCATGAAATAAACAATTTTCTTTAGTGTATAACTGTGAATCAGTCGTGACTCTGGTAAAATAGGGAGGTAATGCATGTGATAAAAAATATTGGCACCGTAGTGAACTGTGTTATGGCACTGTACTTTCATAAAAAAAATAAAATAGGTATCTACACATTTAGAGATTAATGCATTGCCACCGCAAGGGTTGGGAATCCGGGGTTTGAATCCTGTGCCCAGTTGTCATCATGTGCCTCAAATCAATCTAATTTAGATAATGGATGATTCCAAATTGTTCCGTTTGTGACTGTAAGTGTAGGGGTGTGTGTATGATCCAGCCCTGCCATGGACTAGTGCCCTGTCTAGGGCCGTTTCTTGCGTTGTACTCTGTGCTGCTTGGATAGCCTTTAGTGGCCTGTATTGGATTAGATGATTTTGAGATTTCTTGTGTTACGTTTGTTATGATTCTAATGGCAATTAAAAGTAAGGTAATAATCCTACAGGCTTGTAGTTTGTGACCTGAATGGTTTCCCTGTAGTTCTCTGTGAGGAGAAGCACAGAAATGAAAAAAATGAATACTTTCCTATGTTATTTATAGGCTATTGTGTTTACTATGAAACCATGGTAAATTCTATTAGATCAAAGTATCATGGACAAAAATGTTTCACTTATCATTTCTCTTGGTTTTAGTGGATTTATTTATTATCTAAGATTTCATGCATTGACTCTCAATATTTTGTGCAATTTATTTTGCTGTCTTTTCTAATTAAATGTTACTTTAGTTGTGGTTTGTATACTATTCCTGGTTTAACCATGGAATTTCCTGTAAAAAAGGCTGAAGTTACAATGAGCTCCTGACTGATTTTTCCGTATATTATTTTAGGTACAAACAAACCACCTTTTTCCTGACATCATTTTAATTTCAGAGCACATTTATCAGGGCAGCTCTATTTGTCCTTTGCACTATATTGGAAGGTCAATTTTAAGATGTGTCCAAATAAAAATAACTTTGGCGGTAGTATAAGAAAAGGTCATCGATACATTTTTTGTTTTCTTTAAACAGTGGGCTTGGCTTTTGATTTCTGATGCAGGCATACTTTTAAGTGTTTCTCACATTCTTTCTTAAATGTTTGAAAAAATGTTGAAGAAGCAATTGTCCATTGTTCAAAATAATAAATGTTAATTTTAACATTAGTGTTTTTAGTAGGTGCAGCACAAGACTAAAAAAATGAATCAGTCTCCTGGTTATTGATTGCCTAGTCTCTTCATAATATTGAATGCCTAACCCAACTATAGAAGTAGCAAGCAGAAAAGCACTTTACAATAAACAAACAAGAATTTGGCAACAGCGCAAAAGAAGATTCATGGAAAATACAGGATGGGAGCTGGGAAGGGGGACTGTGTACATTAACATGAACTAACCACTACCTGCCTTTAATAACCTTAACAGTCAGGAGAGGTATTATCTTAATGTGCTATTCAGTTTTCATATCATTTTATTCGTAGATGTACATTTTTGCCTTAGTTAATAGGCAATGTAACTGCAGGTTAATGGATTCTGTCTTGGAAGGTCATGTTTTAAATACAAGAAGCCTACACATTACAGGGCAGTGTATTGGCAAATGTGACTGTGCCAGCGGCACTCCTCAAACCAACCCAAATCCAGTATATTAGGTAGGTAAAGACATAGATTGAATCTTTATTAATACTTGGGGGTAAACTACAGAAAACATGTCCTTTGTCCACTGCTGGATGACCCACATGCTAGATTTGAATCTACACTATTGTACTTATCAACTATTCTTCACAGAGGTTAAAACAAATAGTTTCACAGTTAGGCTGGAAATGACAGCTAAATTGCAGACTGAATACACTAAATGAAAGCAAAATTCTTGATGTAAGAGAATCTTTATATATAAATACGCTACCGTGCCTATTCGTTTGTCTGTCCAGGATTTTAAATAACCTGTAGCTTGCAAACTATATGACCTATTGACCTGATATTTGGTACACATATACTACGTGACGTCTACTATCCGCTTTCGGGGGGATGATTGACCTTCAAGGTTATTCCTCTTTTTATTTTTATTTTAGTTTTATTGTAGAATCAACTCTCAACAACGGCCAGCAGCGCAGCCGTGCGGCGCATGCGTACGGGTGCCGTTCTCATCCTTACCACCTTTGCCGTCACTTCCCTTACCTCTTCATATCTTAAATCATTCTTGAGGCAGACTGAAGACATAAGTGCCAGCTTAAGTGAAAAATTAAAGAAAACGTACTAAGTAATTGCAACACAAACACAGACTTAATCGGTTTTAATGCAAAAAGATGCAGACGAAAGAAGAGAAGAAGCGGGCCACTAGGGTGGAGAAAAGAAGAGCTGCTCAGGAAGCAGCAAGCACATCAACCTCTGAGCAAACGAATGCTAAACATACAGAAAAAGAGCATGAAAACTATGATAATAACGTGCAGTGCACCATTACTGGTATTATAATAAGTTACACTTGCCAGTTTCTACAATACAAGCAAGTAAGCTTCCTTGTGTAATTGTTGTTCCTTATATGTTCTTTATGATAAGTAGTGGGGACAACTGGTAATTCCATTAGCACTTACCTTATGCTCTGTACCAAATTTGCAATGACTCAACATGATAAAACAGACTGAAACCAAAAGTAAAAGGAGGATAGAAAAATTAAACCTCCAGCATTTGTGAGACTACTGTCATTCAGTCACAAATATGCAGTCAAAAATTATGAATAAGTTTTGATATCAGTTGGTCACATTTTTAGTATCCTGTGGTACAAAAATCCATTGCTTGATGCATAATGGTGTTCAGGCTTATTAGACTTAATAAACCCTATTGAAATGCCAGCACTGATTTCTCAGAATACCTTGGCATTACCAATGGACATTTTTATCAGTGATGTCCTTCTTTAAAAATCGGCTATAAATTGCATCTTGTGTCTCACCAGGTAGATTCTCTGAGGGCTTAGCATTATCATACAAATAAGCCAAACTAAAGAATTTGCCTACAGCTAATTGCTCTTTCATCTTAGATGTATTTTGCCTTAATAAAAATGTGATTCGGTTCACAAGCTTTTAATAACAGATGTGTTTTGGTTGTATGTGTTGTGAAAATGTGTTTTCAATCTCTAGGCGCGCTTTGATGCTAATTTGTTCCATCATTAAACAGTTTTACCACTTTTTTTCCTTTTTTAAGTCAAAATGTGTTTACAGATGAAACAGTGCGATTCTTTCAAGAAACAAAATCTTTTGGGGATTTGTACATTCTGGATATTTACCAATACACTATATGTTTAACTAAAGAAAATTGATTATCCTTTGTATTAGCTTTAGTTCCCTAAACAACTGCTAATATTGAAATAAAATGTTATGCTGGCTTCCCTTATGTACCACTTCAAGTTACTGATGCCCTTGTAAAGCAGTGCCACCTAGTGGTACAAATAGGGATGCTGCATCCAAATATACGATCAAGGGAAAAGCATTTGTATAGATGCCAGAAGGAATGTGTGTGGGAATTAAAACATACCTGATTATTTCAGTTCAGGGTCCTTTGAACCCAGGATACTAGATCTGTGAGGCTGCATTGCTACCCATTTTACCAGTATGTAAAATTTAAACATATCAGAGCAGTTTATTTATGTAAATGGTATCACTCCTTAATCTTATTTACAGAAGACATTTAATTTGCTGTTGAGTTGCAGGTGTAAAATGAATTACCTTCTTCAGACATGTATCTCAATAAGAAAGTAAAGTTTTTATTTTACTTTATTACTTTTATATTTAAACTCAGTAAATTCAGTAAAAAAGTGAAGATCTTTTTTAGGGAAGTGCACATGGTTGTGTTTTTTTTTCTTTTGGATATTATTTTCCTTTTAATTGATTTGAAAAATATCTATAAGATCATGATGCACTAAAGTTAGTTGTGGCTAGAAAATTGATGTAACCCAGGGTGATCATAAGTTCCAAAATTGTGTAAATTAGGCTGCAAAATGCACTACAGCTTGGTCAGTTCAAGTTACCCAGGTTTCTTTGTGTAATTCCTCTGTTTGGTTAGATTAAGTAACACGGAGGTCAATGAAACAGAAAGCCATTTGTGTATGGCGAGCAAATACAAACATTAAATGTTGCTCCCTGAATATAAAAAAACAAGCCAAGAGATGAGAAATGATATCCATTGTCATGATTAGAACACATATCTAGGTTCCCACACTAAATATTGAAAGGTAATTTTAATCTGTTGCTTTTGAATCTGGGGAATCTAAATCTGCATCTTCATGGCAACAATGGGAATTGTGAAAACAGAGAATGGATCCTGTTTGACAGGACAGAGTTAGCCTGCTTTGTAGCTAGCTTTTGGGGTGCAGCTAAGGGAGAAAGGACTATTGTTTTTGTGTGTTTCTTAGGAGCATGTGCCCACATACTGCGCATTGCCGCCCCCACTATTGCAGACCAATAATTTTACCAGTAATTCTAACAATATTATCAAACCGCTTTTCTTCTTAATGCACAGATTCCAAAACCATCATATAAAGAAACCATCACATAAAAGCAAATGTACCAATAGCTATCCAAGCAATGAGAAAAGAAACAATTATTTTTGATTGTAAATAACCAAATGTTAAGTGATAAAAGGTTCTCTGTATCCCATGAGCTAAATATGAGTTTTTCACTTCATTATATGCAACTGTATTGTGGCAAAAGTATAACCGAGAGCAAAAGTTCAAGGGGCAATAAAATTCGTTGTGACTATACATATAATTATTGTAAAACTGTTGTAATTTCTTGTATTAAATAAAAATCTAGAATAAATATGCTACGAGGAGAAGGCAGACAGTACTTTTACAGTACCATTATTGTTTAATTTAAAAAGTGTTGATGATTTACTATGTGTTAATGAAATGAAGAGGCCTGTTTAACTTTATTTGGAAAATACGAAATGCATAATGGTAAGTCTGACAAATGTATTTCCTTCACAAAAACAGAGAGAGGACACTTTCTTTGAATGTAATTATTTCACTAGTAAAATATTTAAAAGTGCCCTGCAATTCTACAAACAGTTTTGGTCTAAATTACATCCCTGGTTTCTGCATTAGTTAAAGCATTTTAATAGCTGTTTCTTAGGAGTTCTTCAGTTAATGCAGTAATATGATGGTAGAACATTAGTGCCATCTATGCCAATCGGGCAGTTGTCCCAACCACATGCCCTTCAACAATTAAATGTTTTTTATTGCAAAAATGAAGAGATTTGTTAGTCGCCAGGGCAGACATTTCAGTTTTAGAGCATTTAATTTTCAAAATTGGGCTGCACTTGTGAGTACTCTTGTAAACCATGCTAGACTTTAACTTGATACCCATTTTGTTCATGGCCTACACACCTGTTTTGACAGCAGCCACTCCTTATTCAAAGTTATCAATTTTATTGCCAAGCCTGTAAATTTAGGTTTTCTATTTTATGAATAATTTTTAGCCTCCAACTTGAGGCACATTTCTCAGAAATGAGACAAAAACAGTTCAGACCATCTGGATTCAATACCTGTAAAATATATACACTTCTGTCATTTGCTCTGATGTAGTAATTCTCTGTCAAAACAGAGGAAACTGCTAAGGCTTATTCTGCTTGACATTAGACGATTACAAGACTAATCCCAGCAGACAGAGTTATGTAAAATTATATACATATGAAGAGTGTGCTGTGCAGGAGAAAAACAAGTGGCAATTACAATACAAAGGCATGGCAATGTGGGCATATACCAGACTGAATCTTATCATCATCTACAGGGCCTCATTTGGCAATTGGAAAATTTGATTATATTAGAGGCATTTTAACGTTGTATCTTCTAAATTTGATACTAATTTTTTCTTCTCTGTGACATACGCACAAAATGTTCTTTCTGCTCCACCAGTGGCCTATGTGTTTTAGTATAATTATCCTCAAATTGTAAGAAGAAGAAGAGAAGGTAAACAAAAGATGAAGTAAAACAGCAAAAGAAAGTGATTATTTTTGAGGATTTTAATTCCTACAGTAGAACCTGACCAACTTCATTGACTCTATTGGTTGGTGAGACTTTTGAATTCTTGAAAGTAGTATACAATGATGTTTTCGGGGAGTTTTGAGTAATCATGAAGTAACATTTCTTTTAACCAGTATATATACATGAATTTTATTAGTAGTACTGTTCTGTAAGGATAATTCAAAGAACATGTGTGTGATTTTAGGGGAACCATGAGTACTGAAGTTACTTAATTAAAACAATCCTCAATTAAAATTTAACTCAAAAAAAGTATAGATCAGGGTTCTATCTGAAATCATCAAAAAGTTTCAGTAGTTTGGGCATCTCTCACTTTAAAAGAAAATACACTTGACAATAAATTAGCAAAAAATCACTGCACAGCAGCCCTGTAGCAGCAGATGCAAAAAGAAGACTTGCCTGACACAGTAAGGTGAACTATGGCTAACCAAGGACTGTGTATGGTTGTGGTACATTACTTAACCTGCAGCTATGTCAGCACTGGGTATTTGCTGGCCCCTAGATTTCTCCTTCTATCTGTGATTCATTCTCCTAGCCTAAACGAAATGACGGGATAACAAGCTTAGAAAAATTCAGAACTCTTTACATGTATAGAGGAATATTCTAGACAAAAACAAACAAATACACAAATAAATTTGAAGTACTACAAAATGTGACAATAAATAATAACATGAAATGCGAGTATAAATAATTAATTGTGTCACAAAATATATTTGTGTTGCTTATTTCTTTATGCCTTTATTTCAGTGACACCACACACAACGTGAAACAAGCCATGAAATGAAAACTGTCATTTTCTCTTGTCAAAGTTCAGAGTGATTTCTCACAAATACGGTTTCTTGATTTGTGAATCATCCATACAGTTTGCATATGTGCTTTACTTGACTTTTGAATCCTCCAGCCCTTTTTTTATTGCTTTGTATATCCTATATTTATCAGTTCTAGTGTTCTAGGCAGAAACTATTTGTATTCAATATTGCATATACCCTGCTGTTCTTCCTGTGACTCTGTGAAGAGCCTTGAGCATGGGAAAGGCTCTATATAAATAAAATGTATTATAATAATTATTATTATAGCTCATATGCAAGCTCAAAGTTGCATTTGTGCACATCAGAAACAAGTGTAAGTAAAATATGCCCAGAATTACTGTTTAAAGTGGCTTTAATTCAAGAAATTCTGAATTCATTATTAGGGGTTTACATCTGATGCATTTTCTGTAAATGTAGTACTTGATGGCCAAAGGTTTACGTCCACTGCACTAACAATTTAACAATCAAAAAAACAGTATTTGTTAGAACCCATCCTCTCAACTTTGATGAGCGAAATTGCCGTTTTTCATTTTAGGGCTTATTCATGTTGTTTGTGGAGTCACTGAAATAAATAAATGAAGAAATAATTCAATAAACACAAAGAAATAAAAATATTTTTCATAGCACATGTATTTATAGTCACATTTCTTGTTGTTTTTATTTATTAATTTACTGTCGCATTTAATTGTACTTCTATTTATTTTATTTTGTCCAAAATATTCCTATATGTACATGCTCCTAAAACCACATTCTAGTCTAATAAGGACGACAAAAATAAAGCCTCTCAAATATTTCCTTTTTTAAAGACTACGTTTACTTGTTTACTGTCTTTCCAGGTTTTCTCATAGTGCTACTCACATTAGGCATGGGTCAGAAGCATTTATAAGATGGAGTAGCTGACTAGATATATATTTGAGGCTAAAACACTATACATTTGTTTGTATTCCAGCTGTATGTAAAAGTGCAGCATATGATTTGTAATGCCAGAAACCCAAGAAGTCATTCAGCAAATATGTGGAATCAGCCCATCGTTTAAGTTGTTCTGAAAGAAGATATGCGGAGGTTGGATTTGAGATATTTGACTGGAGAATAACAGTCATGACTTTGATATGAAAATTAAGTAGTTAAATCAGTGAAAAGATAGAGCTGACCTTCACCTAACCACAATACTCCGCAAACAAGTAATGTGAAATGGATCAGAAATCTAAGCTTCACCCTTTCTTATTAATTAAAAGTCTGCCCATGTCCACATAAACTCAATCTCCACTTTCTGCCTGGTCGTAGCTTCCTTTGTGGTGGCAATTTTGGTTAGCTGTGAAGACAAAGGAAAGGTTGTAGAAATAAATGTTCAAGATTTTCCTCATAAAAATTCCATCAAGAATAACTAAATTAATAATCTGATGCATTTTTTAGTTAGCCTTATGCTGTGACTAAGCCTCACCTGGGCTTCACAGTAACCATGAGAGCATATCATTTTTATTTGGAGAGTTTAAAAGTCTGAACTTGTCTATACATATTTTAGACTGGGTCCTTCTGAATAGCCAGAAGTGCTTCTTAAAATGTTTATATTTTATTCATGAAACCATTTTGAGACTTACTAGCTTATCCTTTTCTAGTAAAATAGAAATGAGATACCTGGTTTTATTGAAACACTCATTAATCAGTTATTAATATAGTTGACAGTGAAATCACTATTGACCTAAATGGTTTATTCTGGAAAACTATGGTTTCGGCTGAAGCCCAACTTTGACTCCTTAATATGTATTCTGTTATCCTTAGCATTCCATCCTCAACGCTTACATTTTTATCTTATATTTCCTCCTAGTAGTTTGAGTTGTGTATTTCTTGTGTGATGCACTTTTCATAAAACAAAAGGTGCAACAAGTCACTTCAAGCTTTCATCCTAGCCACTCTTGTCTCTGTTTATAGTGCTGGCCAGTTGTGGTACAACTAGAACAGAGAAAACCCATTGAATATAAAGACCAAAATAATCTTAATGCCAATCTTTGACTTTTAAATTTTTTCTTATAATTCATTGTTTATTGAACACACTTTGTTGGTTTCACCACATTTTATGAAATACAGTAAAATCAAATAAATTATATAATGTGCCTTTCATGCTAGAGCTAAAGAAAGCATATCAAGATTTGTAAATTATTCTGTTAATCTTTATTCCTCTGTATGCGACTGCAACAGCACTTTTTTTTTTTTTTTTTTTTTTTCTGTAGGTGAGAAGCTGTGGAGTATTTAAGAACAAAATAATGTGTTTAATATAATTTGAGAATTTTCTCATACGAAATAAACTATTTCCACTAGGAGATTCTGAAATCCCCCTTGTGTTAAATTCACACTCTTTTAAGAGAAAGAAAGTTTGTTTGGGGTTTAAAAATCCAACAGTTTAAAAAACATCTTGATATTAATATTTCAGCCACCTTTACTGTTGCAACTTAGTATTTCATATTATGTGTTAACTCTGTTGTTAATTTTAAATAATTCTTAAAAACTAGACTTGCAGAGGAGAAATTGCATCAGTAGCATAATACAAAAATGTTGAGAATTTAAAATATGATGAGAAAAGTACTTTTTTAATCCATAGTATACCATCAAAGTATAGTTTTCTACATCTTTATGACAGCTGAGGAGTCCGCATAGGACTGTAACAATGAATACTGTTCACTTAAGAAATTTGGGATGTTTTGATAAAACACAACATAGTTAACATACTCTTAGCCTTGGATATCTACAGCTGATTTTCATAAAAAATATCCTTTATCATTGTTTCTTATGTTTTTGTGCATCACTGATTTCACTTTGCAGATTAAGGCTTATAGGCAGTCAGCCCAACATTAACATTGTAGAGAAATTACAATTATGAGGGTCTTTCACAGCACAGCCACAAATTAGCAGTAATGAATACGTAAAATAAAAAGGATAGATAGATAGATAGATAGATAGATAGATAGATAGATAGATAGATAGATAGATAGATAGATAGATAGATAGATAGATAGATAGATAGATACTTTATTAATCCCAAGGGGAAATTCACATATTCCAGCAGCAGCATACTGATACAAAAAACAATATTAAATTAAAGAATAATAAAAATGCAGGTAAAAACAGACAATAACTTTGAATAATGTTAACGTTTACCCCCCCGGGGTGGAATTGAAGAGTCACATAGTTTGGGGGGAGGAACGATCTTCTCAGTCCGTGAGTGGAGCAGGACAGTGACAGCAGTCTTTCGCTGAAGCTGCTCCTCTGTCTGGAGATGACACTGTTTAGTGGATGCAGTAGATTCTCCATAATTGATAGGAGCCTGCTCAGCGCCCGTCGCTCTGCCACAGATCTAAAGCTGTCCAGCTCCATTCTTACAATAGAGCCTGCCTTCCTCACCAGTTTGTCCAGGCATGAGGCGTCCTTCTTCTTTATGCTGCCTCCCCAGCACACCACTGCGTAGAAGAGGGCGCTCGCCACAACCATCAGATAGAACATCTGCAGCATTTTATTGCAGATGTTGAAAGACACCAGCCTTCTAAGGAAGTATAACCAGCTCTGTCCTTTCTTACACAGAGCATCAGTATTGGCAGTCCAGTCTAATTTACCATCAAGCTGCACTCCCAGGTATTTATAGGTCTGCACCCTCTGCACACAGTCACCTTTGATGATCACGAGGTCCATGAGGGGTCTGGGCCTCCTAGAATCCACCACCAGCTCCTTGGTTTTGCTGGTGTTCAGGTGTAGGTGGTTTGAGTCGCACCATTTAACAAAGTCCTTCATTAGGTCCCTATACTCCTCCTCCTGCCCACTCCTGATGCAGCCCACAATAGCAGTGTCGTCAGTGAACTTTTGCACGTGGCAAGACTCCGAGTTATATTGGAAGTCCAATGTATATAGGCTGAACAGGACCGGAGAAAGTACAGTCCCCTGTGGCGCTCCTGTGTTGCTGACCACAATGTCAGACGTGCAGTTCCCGAGACGCACATACCGAGGTCTGTCTTTAAGATAGTCCACGATCCATGCCACCAGGTATGAATCTATTTCCATCTCTGTCAGCTTGTCCCTAAGGAGCAGAGGTTGGATTGTGTTGAAGGCGCTAAAGAAATCTAGAAACATAATTCTTACAGCACCACTGCCTCTGTCCAAGTGGGAGAGTGATTGGTGTAGCATATAGATGATGGCATCCTCCGCTCCCACCTTCTCCTGATGTGCGAACTGCAGAGGGCGTGTTGAACCTGTGGCCTCAGGTGGTGAAGCAGCAGCCTCTTCATGGTCTTCATCACATGTGATATCAGAGCAACAGGCTGGAAGTCATTCAGCTCACTAGGACGTGATACCTTTGGGACTGGGGTGATGCAAGATGTTTTCCAAAGCCTTGGGACTCTCCCTTGTTCCAGGCTCAGGTTGAAGATGCACTGTAGAGGATGCCCCAGCTCCGTTGCACAGACCTTCAGCAGTTGTGGTGATACTCCATCTGGACCCGCTGCTTTTGCTGGCACGAAGTCTCCTCAGCTCTCTGCTCACCTCGGCTGTTGTAATTGTGGGTGGGGGGAAACTCTCTCCTATGCTGGTATCAGCAGAAGGATGGGTGGAGGGTGCAGTACTCCGAGGTGACAGTGGGTTAGGGTGGTCAAACCTGTTAAAAATGTTCTTCATTTGGTTTGCTCTCTTCATGTCTCTCTCGATGGTGGCACCCCGCTTCGAGCTGCAGCCAGTGATGATCTTCATCCCATCCCACACTTCCTTCATGCAACTTCTGCTCCAGCTTTCTCCTGTACTGCTCCTTCGCCACCCTGAGCTGGACTCGGAGTTCCTTCTGCACGTGCTTGAGCTCATGCTGATCACCGCCTTTAAAAGCCCTTTTTTTCTGGTTCAAAAGGCCCTTGATATCACTTGTAATCCATGGCTTGTTGTTAGCATAGCAGCGTACTGTTCTTACTGGAACTACAATGTCCATACAGAAGTTGATGTAGTCAGTAGTGCAGTCAACAACCTCCTCAATGTTCTCACTATGTGATCCCTGATGATATCCCAGTCTGTAGTTCCAAAGCATTCTCTGCCTCAGGGGACCACTTCCTGAATGAGCGTGTGGTTGTAGGTAGGACCCTAACTCTTGGTTTGTAGTGAGGCTGAAGCAGAATCAGGTTATGATCTGCTTTCCCAAGCGCAGGCAGCGGGGTGGCGCTGTATGCGTCTTTAACGTTTGCATACAGTAAGTCAATAGTCTTATTTCCCCGGGTGTTACAGTCCACATACTAGGAGAAGGCAGGCAATGTTTTGTCCAGCGTTACATGGTTAAAGTCTCCAGCGATTAGCACAAGCGCCTCAGGGTGCTGCGTTTGTAACTTAGCAACAGCAGAATGGATGATGTCACTTGCTGTCTCCACGTCTGCCCGAGGAGGGATGTACACAATGACAACAATGACGTGTCCAAACTCTCTGGGCAAGTAATAGGGACGCAGAGTGAAACTGAATATGAATTCACTAAATGATCCAAATCAATTCTTGAATATTTGTATTTATTTGACATTAATAATATACTTAATAATATACTCCAGTCTGTTTTTAGCCTTAAATCTAACACATTTTAGCCAAGTTTCTTCTAAAGCCCAAACACAGGGAATAGCAAGGCAGCTACATCCGCGACTCCTGAACAACTGATCAACCTGATAAATTCTACTGCTATATGTTCTGATCAAGAGCAACTGCAAGAGGAAGATGACAACCAATGAATGCAAGCTTAATAAAACATAAACAATGAAAACAAATGTTTGCATTCAAAATTAGAATTTGTAGGAATTACAAAATTTGAGCAGGATTCCCGCAATCACATGCAAAATTTCAAGCCCTGCTTGTGGCTAAGCTACACTTCAGATTCAGCTTACAGGTAGATGAATGTATCAGAAAAGGAGAAAGAGAATGAGTAGAATTTATGGTCCTTTCGATAACAGATAATTATTCAGGTCTTGAGAAAGCAAAGCACTCCCAACACTATCATTCTACCACCACATTTGACTGCTGTATGATGTTGTTATGAATTCAGAGGTGGCCTTAGGGGTATGCGGGGCCTAGAGCTGACCAACCCTACACTGGGCTAGTTACGTCAAATATAACAATATAATCTATTAAAAAAAAGTGCAATTCATAATTCATGACAAATACCACGACAGTGCGAAATGCAAAGCAGTGTCGTGTGGAAATTAGCAGGACCTCTTCTAGAAAAGTACCCAAACTGCAAATATACTCTGAGTCTCGATATGCGATAAGGGTTCCTCTTAGAAGCATTATATAATTTATATATATATTTATATATATATAAAAAATATACACATACACACACACACACACACACACATACTGGAGAATATAATTTGGCAAATCCGCTCAAACGGGACAAGCGGACCTCAAAAGCAGGGCCCCCTTAGGCACGGTCGCCCCACTTGCCACCCCCAAACGGTGCTCTTGTATGAATGGCTATGTTTGCTTTATACTGGATATAATGGGACCCATGAAATACAAAGTTCTACTTTTGTTTAATCAGTCTATAGAACATTATCCCAAAAGGCTTGGAGATCATCCAGATACTCCCAAGGAAATGAGAGACAAGTATTCACATTGTTTGACATTAGTAATGGTTTCTGCTTTGCTGCCTTCCAATGAGGCTCATTTTTGCCCAGTGTCCTTTAGAAGTCATGCACGTTGACTTTGTTGAGGCAGAGGAAGCCTGTGTTTCTTTGAATGACTTTTAAGACCCTTTATGGTTTCCTGGATGTTTTTATTCTGCATTCATGGACTCTTTTTGACTGGCTACTCTTTAGAAGATTCACTAGTGGTCAAGTTGTTTTCCATTTGGAGACTATGGCTCTTCCTGTGGTTTGATTGTGTCCACAACCCTTAGAAAAAATTACTTTCTTGCCCTTTTCAAACTGATAAACAAATTTTTCTTGATTTTATCCAGAATTTCTCTGTATTGTACTATTATTACATGCTTTTTGAATCTTTGTACTTGAAATTGACTGTGTTATTAAGGATCAAAGTAAGCAACACTTCTACTGAGAAGTGCTGGCTGTAATCAAGTGTATCTGTGTTTTATCAGCTGACTTCGTCCCTTTAACTGGGAGACCAATAGTTTTTCATACAATGTCAGATTAAAATTGAATCATTTAGTTCATTAAATAAAAGAAATAGGTTTAAAGAATGTGTCATCTGTTCCTTTGTGTGTCCTATAGCTAATATTTGATTTTGGTTTAAAATTTGAAAATATTCACTTTCAAAAATTTGAAATAAAAGAGGACAAATACTTTCTCACTGCAGCATAAATTTTTGTTACGCGATATCATTTTTTTCCCCTTTAATCAGGAACACACTTTACCCACTGACATCAAGAACTAATAGGCCTCGAGTGCCGCAGTGGCTGCAGGTTTTTATTCTTACCGTCTTCTTAATTAGTGACCAGTTTGTGCTGCTGATTACTTCTTTTAATTAACTTGACTCAGGCCCCATAGTTGTTTCTTTTTCTTTAATTAGCAGCCAAACAATAATGAGACACAAAACAAGCCACCACATGACCAGCTCCCCTGTGCCCATTACACAATATCTGAAATTAAAGAGAGGTGATGGTCTTGGTAAGGTTGATCTCTCAGGTCACCAAAACATTTTGACAGTGCTCTTAGAAAGAACAGAAAAACAACAGTTTTCGAAATGTGTGCTGTGGCAGAATGAGAGCAGCAACAAGCCATGGAATTAAATAACAGGTTTAATTAACAGCAAGAATTGGCTTCTCATTAAGGAAACGATTGGAGTGAAATTGGTTGGAGTTTGAAGCCCCAGTTTAGCTGGTCATCTGTTAGCTCGTTTCACATCTCATTTCTGCTTGGCTGTCATTCAATGAAGAAAGGAATCAATTCAGAGGGCTGAACTCTTCTAACAGGGCTATTAAAGTGATGGGGGAAAAGTTAATTAGCAGTGAAAACTGGTCACTGATTAGGAAAAGGGTTAGAATGAAAACCTGCAGCCACTGCGGCACTCCAGGCTTGGAGTTCACCACCCTTGGCTTAGAGCAGGGGTGGGCAAAGTCATTCCTGGAGGGCCGCAGTGGCTGTGGGTTTTTGTTCCAACCCAGTTGCTTAATTAGAAAACAATCCTTTGTTTTTGTTTTGTTCATTATTTCGCCTTATACAATTTCTTGTATTAGGAATTTGTTAGTTTTCGCATACCCCTTGGGGTCAGAGCGCAGGGTCAGCCATTGTACAGCGCCCCTGGAGCAATTACAGGTTAAGGGCCTTGCTCAAGGGCCCAGCAGAGCAGTGGCCTTTTGGCAGTGATGGGGATTCGAACCGGCAACCTTCGGGATACCAGCGCAGATCCTTAGCCTCAGAGCCACCACTCCGCCCTCTAAGGATCTGCGCTGGTATCCCGAAGGTTGCCGGTTCGAATCCCCTTGCCAATAATTACATTTCATGGCTTGTTAGTGCTTTAACACTGCTATGTCAAGTCATTCTCATATCCTAGATTTTTTTTTCCATTCTAAGGATATCATCCAAATACTTTGAAGTGTAAAACGGATGGGTAATTCTCAATCCTTCACTTTTTTCTCTTCTCTTTCCTTCCAAGTATTTAATTAAACCAAATAGTGCACGATAAATACACACAGGTGTAAAGGGTAACAAGCAAAATGGATAACTGCTGGTTTCTTTTGTCATTTGCATCTTATTGCTAATAAGGAGCAATTAAAAACCGAGAATGCAGCTGTTTAAGACTTAAATAAGAAATAAGGGTTCAAAATCTTAATGAAGGAGATAACTAAAATGAAGCAGAAGTGTTTCTAGAGCAATAAGTGCTTCTTATTAAGCAATTGGGTTAGAACAGGGGTAGGCAATGTCGGTCCTGGAGAGCCGCAGTATGTGCAGGTTTTTGTTCCAACCCAGTTCCTTAACGAGAACTCAATTATTGCTGATGAAGCACATATTGCTTAAGTGACATTTTGATGCTTCATTTTAGTGGTCTCGCTTGTTAAGGTTCTCCAACCGTAATTGCTTATTTCAATCTTAAACTGCTGCATTCAGTGTTTTAATTGTTCCTTATTAGCAATAAGATGTAAAAGACAAAGCAGCCAGCAGTTCTCCAGCTAGCTTTTTTCCAATTACATCTGTGTGTGTTCATCATGCACGGTTTGATTTAATAAAACACTTAATAGAAAAATGTGACAGACTGAAAATGATCTGTTTTAGGCTTCATATCATTTGGATGATATCCTTGGAAAGGAAAAAAATCTACGATATAAGAGCCTTACATTGCACAGACTAACAAGCCATAAAATTAAATAAGGTCTGAGATTGGCAAGGATTGGTTTCTAATTAAGCAATTGGGTTGGAATTAAAACCTGCAGCCACTGCGGCTCTCCAGGAATGACTTTGCCCACCTCTGGCTTAGAGCATCTCAGACCATTTTCTGAAAACCTTTTGATTCATTAACATTAATAGTTGTGATATTCTATTACATATACTCTTTTTATAATGTTATCATATACTAAATAATATATGTTTTCTTTTACTTAATCCTACATCTCATTCTCAGTTTATAAAATTTTATTTCAATTTTTGAGGCTGTAGTAGATGGTTATAATGTATTGAAACTTCTCAGTTTTTATTACTTTAATACACAATGTGAATCATGTAAAATTAAGCTTAATGTTTTATTTGTATATTTACTTTGCATACTAATGGTATTTTTTGATTTTGTTTTGTATTTATTATTTCAGGTTCCAGCCCTAATCAAGGAAAACCCAAAAAAAAAGGTATTGTTTTGAAATGTATACAGTATGTTAATAATAAAGAGTTGTCTCATATTGCTTTTACCTAAAGGCCATGTCACATTATACAGCTGCTTTTCCAGCAGTTTTGACCTGCAAGATTAATTTCCATAATCTTAACAAGATGTATGTAGATATGGCATACTCCTATGACTAACAGTCGTGTAATGTGGCATATATAGTGTCTCAGTCCAAGCAGCTGGAGACTCATCTCGACAATATCAGTGTGTGTACAGTACAAGAGTTGAGAACCAATGAGGGCCCACCTGGAACTACAATGTGTATAATGTAGCTGCAAGGACCCAACAGGCAGACTGTGGCTGAACTTGCCCTATCAGAAAAACACTTGTAGAGCACCAGCTGTGGCAGGCAGCATATTAACTACTGTCAGAAAAAGGAGACAGCTTCCAATACTTTGTCATACCCTGAGATTTTCAATCATGTAATTTAATATTTAGTGACAGTCACCAGTTTTCAACTTCCCTTTGATTTGTTGTGTAATGTGACACCCGCTTAACATTTAACTTATAAAACTGTGCAGAGTTTGTTGTCAACCTTTTGATCACAGACATTAAATGTTTCTCGTGGTGAACTTGTTTAGAATGACAGCACAATCACACAGTGCTTAGCAATGCCATCTCTGACACCATATGCCATGGGGTCAGATTCAGAGCCTGGTGACTGACTATGTCAAATTTGCACATTTTCTCATTTCTCAGTAAATATTTACAAATATTACAATTATTCAGTTCATCTTCTCAGTCTACTTAATTTAAGTGTAGGGTCAATAGCAGCTAAAGCCTATTTCCTTTAGGCACAAGGGAAGAATCCTGGAGACAGCACCAGTTCATTGCAAGGCATACTTACACTCATACTCACACTCCTACTCAAGTCTGATCAATTTCACCGAACAACAGGTATTTTTCAAAAATTTTGCTTTCTGAAAATGTTTGGTGATTATGATAGACAGCTTCTAGCCGAACACGAGTATATTATCTGAATGAGTGTATCATGCAGGAATTTGGAGAAATGTGAAATTACCTTTTATTGATTTTAGCATGTTTACTTGCTTAATGATGTTGACACAATGTATTAGGTCAACTGAGAAAAAATTATTTTACTGCTGATTTTCATTTGTACACAGCATCTCTTGTTGGACCTCTCTTTTCAGTGTCCAACAATAGTTGGCTAGCTTTGATGGATTGCACTTGCCATGAAACTGTTTGTCACTGTTTGCCAATAGCAGGGCAGAGTTCCAAGCATGAATGCAGAAAATTAAACTTTAGCAACATGTTGCACTTGATAGTTTTGTTTGGTGCTCTATAGTTGCCAAGACAATTCCTAACAACATCCTTGAATACCTTCCATGCAATTTCCTCCAGCCCCACTGTCAGATCTTTGGACCTCTTATCACTGATGACGTGTTTGATTTGTGGATCAACAAAAATCTTGGCATCAGTTATTCCTAGAAACATCTGTTACAAATACTGAAATCCTTTACCTTCCTTGTTCATCACTTTCACAAAAGTTTTTTTTTTCAGTCCAAATTTTTTATGAAGAGGAGGCTAAAATATCTTTGAGTCAAGAAGTAGTTGTGTGTCACACTTTTCTGCTCTGGAGCCAAATGCTTATGGAGTGGCCAGCACTTTTGAGGCAATTCAGCACGGATGTTCTGTTTGCAGATGAAACAGCAGTACTTGGTATATCTAAGCTGCATTCCTAATAGCAGTTCCACTACTTTTAGATCACCAGCTGAAGTTGTTAAACTGTATATGTCTACCTGTAATATGAGAGGAAATCACAGAAATAGGCAATTGTAATAAACAGATATGCGATAGGAACATTTGGTGATTTTTGTGATCAGCAGGCCAAAATCATTAAGATACACCTAAAAGAAGAAAAATCATTATCCAGTGTTTAGTGTATGCAATCAACATTACATGCAATTAATGGGAATTATGGAGAAAAACTCCATAGTGACCAAGCTACATCATGAACCCAGTCTCCTAGTACTGTATTGCAACAACACTAGTTCTGCGTCCCATGCTGCCCATATACAAATATAGTGTGATTAAAGTAAAGCACAAGGTAAAATATAAAATCACAGTGTTGCTGATATTTGTTTTTTTTTTTTTTCTTTTTTTCAAATTTTCTTTGCATTTCAAACAGTAAAGGCAAAAATTAAATGAGGGCTTCAATGAGTTTAATATGCTACAGAGTCATTAATCCCTTTACATAGCTTCCAGCTATGCTTCCTTAATGTCATGCCAATCTCTTTATATAAAATGGGCATTGCTTGTCTGTTTTTTTTCCGGAAACGCAGCGATTAAATGCATTAAATCGCACGGTCATTATGATGATTAGCAGTTAATGTACAAGAGAAGCGCTGCATGTGGTCCTTAAGAAAGGAGTGTTCACATGTCTTCAAAGTGATAGTATATAAACTATGGAAATGTCTTATTTGCATAGACTAGCCTATTCATTGTTCTTCCTGTGAAATATGGGCATTGCTCAACTAGTCTGCTGGAAGACTAGTGATTACAGTTGCTGCAAGCTAGTCCTCCACCTGACAAGGGTTGTTGACAGCAGGTCCCAACAAACACTGCTCTGTAGGGCAACCTGTATTTGAAATGGCAGTGTTTTGTGATCTGACAAAAAGAGATCACTTTAATTAAAAACAATGTATCCATCCACAAAAAGTGATCAGTTTCATTTAACACAGAATGTATCCTTCCACAAAAATGAATCCAGTTTTCCTGGACATGATTGCCACAGGACAGAAATCATTCATGGCCACGCTGTCTGTGTTTCATGCTTTTAATTAGGCTTCAAGAGCACCTACTGTGACTACCAACAAATACATGCGAAACTATGAGCATAACAAGCCACGACCAAAGAGCAATTTAAAAGACAATTACTTGGGGTTGAATTCTGGTTTGTTAAGTTTGACTTGATTTATGAAATATTATTTGCTTCCAATTAAATTAAGTAAAATGTATAAAAAAGACAACTACAAAGTGTTTGCACAGATTCCAGAAAAAAACAAAAAAAAAACATAATAAAAGCCAAAATATGTTTACACTTGATAAGCCCGGTCTCAAGGACTTGCCTTGGAAATCTGTAATGTATTATGCATCAAGCAAGTGTCATTGAATTTGGAGAAATATACTTAAAACTTAGAAGTAGTATCTGTCATTAGTAATAGCATATCAATTCTGTTTCTAAGGGAAAAATGCAATATTCACATAAAAAAAAAATCACAATCAAAATTAATTTTGGAATTATTAAAATTTTAAAATATGAATAACCCCCATGACCCTATGTTTGGATTCAGCGGGTTGGAAAATGGATGGATGGATGAATATGAATAGCCTTAGTGTCATCTCTGAAAAACCACGATATGCTGAAAAATGAGTCTTCAATCTTAACACCCAGTTAAGTTTCGCTGGCACTGACATATAGATCGGTCAGTGTTTTGAAGGTTCTACTGCTAAATGCTTTGGCTGTTGCATTAGTATTAATGTGAATTTTAGGAAGAACTGCATCATGTGAGAATGTTTCATGATTCAGTAGGATAAATAGAGAACTAAGTCATTTAACAATTTTTAATATCTGAAATTAGTTATAAAATCTGTTTAAAGGTTGTCTGAAAGATCAATGTAGTGATTCAGGTTTTTACAGATAATAATCGTACTTCATAGTTCTCTGATCCTTTCTGCTGTTGTTTTGAATTAACAGCAGAGGATTTAAGGAATAGCCCAACAATAAAACATTGCAATAGAGAATTCTGTGTGATGCAAAGGAAAAATAGCTTCTTTATATCCTGCTTTCATTTTATACTATTTCTAAGCTAAAGGAGTCCTAGAGTAGTACTATGTCTAAACAAAGACAGAAGAGAGGAAGTTGTGTCATCAGACTATTGCCATTTTAAAATGAATTTAACAACCAAGATGTGGAACTAAGAACCATGCTTTTAACCAACCTATGGCCAGTCATTTCCTATGCTGTTCTTAGAGTAGCATTTCCCAATTCATAGGATTTCTGAATAATTCATACAACATGAGCTAAAGCTGTTTACATCCTGTGACGGTGGGAGGCTTTTTTTTTTTTGATACAAGACTGTAAGAATGTTTTGATCTAAATATGATTTTTTTCATTAAGATCAAATTATGTTTAACAAAAGACATGTTAATTACATTCTGTATGAGATTATGTTAGTCATTGTTCTTAGCAATCCAGTTAGATTGATTCTAAGGAACAGGGGCCTCGTGTATAAATGGTTCGCACACACAAAAGTGTTGCATAGGCCCGTTTCCTCTACACTTTGTGTTGTATAAAAAATAAACATGGCATAAAGCCACACACACTTTCACGGTAGCCCCCTTGCGTTCGCATGTTTCTGCTCAGTTTAGCAAACTGACGGCACCCAGCGTCAAAGCAGTGCTACTGGTTCTTTGTTTTTTACCTTTCTTTTTCATATTTGCATGAAATACACGAGATATATCAGATACACCAAAATTAATTGCATATCTTTTACAAATTTAATTCACTTAATTATAATCATTTTGTAACAATATACTGGTGCATGGAATGGCCAGACTGTTCCAACTACCCTAGCTGGTTTAGCATTGTTAGAAGACATTGCAGAATTAGAAGAAAGTGCGTATTTATAGATAATGATGACTGGCTTCTAAGTCAATTTCGATTTCTGAAAGTTCTGTCCACCCTCTGGTTTTTAACCACAGGAGCTTTTCAATGTGAACTTGCTGACCAATCGGGTATTTCACAAACATCACTGAGTCAAGCACGCCAGCTGTATAGAATGGTATTATCCATTTGTCATCTAGATATACTGTATAAGATTTCCTTACACTGTGATTGAACAAGCAAACATAAAAGCGCAATTCACAGCAATGTCCAATTTTCCAATCGGAACGGTCAACTCCATGCACTTTGCTGTTGGAACAATGGCGGACAAGTTACATCAGCCAAGGATGAATCACCAAAAGAATGTGTTGACATTACATCATATATAGCTGGAAAACCTATTAAAACAGCAGCTCTGTACAGTTGCAGGTGTTTTTTCCAACTAGTGCAGCAAAAGGCAAGCGGTCCTTTTAAGGATAACGAGTCACCTCAAAGTAAAAAGCAGAGAATCGGTCCGTTTTGGCGCTCTGTTCCATTGCTACACTATAAAGGCACCTTCAGAGAATGAATTTGCTTATGTAAATCAAAAGCATTTCCACTCTATTAATGTGCTGCTCTATAGCACACATAAAGCATGTCGCAGTGTGCAACCATGTACCTGAAGAGATGCGCTATGATGAACCTGACCCACCAAATGATCAGCCAGATCAGCCAGCATTACAACTTTGTTTGAATGTAATTAGCAGAATGTAAAAACAGGTAATCAGATGGAGCATTTATTTTTTAACCAATTCATATAATTTGTGGTCAGTATCATACAGTATATTACAGCCCTTATATTCCTTAGTTCATTGGACACATCTCTTACAGCATCCACGGTTGCATTTTGTGACTCCTGAACAGTCTGTTAGCACACAGCCAGATGGCCTCTCAGCAGTTTCCGAAGTTGAGGTGTGTGTGTGCAGCCAGCATCTAAAGACGTACTCTGCACAGCAGCAGCATCACCGCCTAACCATTATCGCACAGTTTTTGTAATATTGTCTGAAACAGAATAAACAGACAGTGGGCTGAAACTCATCTTTTCATGTCGACTGTGATATCTGTCCACTTTTTTCTTTCAGGCCCAGTGCGACTTTCTGAACTTGAACTTTAAAGTGTCTCCGCCACACTTTTGTTTCTTATATTACAGCATAAGCCAACAAAATAGTATATTTTTCCTTGCCTCCACTTCGCATTTGCTGAAATTCTTTTTTTCCACATGCCTTTACCATTAGTTTTAACTAAACACTGAAGAGAAGGTGATATTTGTATTGATTTGCATATTAAAATATGCAAAATTCTGGGAAGAGTCAGGGTGGGGCCGTAGGTGCATGCATTAAATTTCACATTCTTTGCAATTTGTAAAAGGGAAGTGTGTGGAACTTTGCGTACGCACAGATTTGTGCATCTGCATTTTTTTGTGTGCATGCACATTTCTGTTTTTGTACGTATGCCATGTTTTAGTGTGAATTCTACGCACAGCATTATACAGTAATCCCTCGCTATATCGCGCTTCGCCTTTCGCGGCTTCACTCCATCGCAGATTTTATATGTAAGCATATTTAAATATATATCGCGGATTTTTCGCTGCTTCGCGGGTTTCTGCGGACAATGGGTCTTTTAATTTCTGATATATGCTTCCTCAGTTGGTTTGCCCAGTTGATTTCATACAAGGGACGCTATTAGCAGATGGCTGAGAAGCTACCCAGCTTACTTTTCTCTTTCTCTTGCGCTGACTTTCTCTGATCCTGACGTAGGGGGATTGAGCAGGGGGGCTGTTTCACACACCTAGACGATACGGACGCTCGTCTAAAAATGCTGAAAGATTATCTTCACGTTGCTATCTTTTGTGCAGCTGCTTCCTGAAACAACATGCTGCACGGTGCTTCGCATACTTAAAAGCTCGAAGGGCACGTATTGATTTTTGATTGAAAAACAAACTCTGTCTCTCTCTATCTCTCTCTCTCTCTCTCTTTGTCTGCTCCTGACGGAGGGGGTGTGAGCTGCCGCCTTCAACAGCTTTGTGCCGCGGTGCTTCGCATACTTAAAAAGCCAAACAGCCCTATTGATTTGTTTGCTTTTCTCTCTATCTCTGTGACAGTCACTGCTCCTGACACGCACTCCTTTGAAGAGGAAGATATGTTTGCATTCTTTTAATTGTGAGACGGAACTGTCATCTCTGTCTTGTCATGGAGCACAGTTTAAACTTTTGAAAAAGAGACAAATGTTTGTTTGCAGTGTTTGAATAACGTTCCTGTCTCTCTACAACCTCCTGTGTTTCTGCGCAAATCTGTGACCCAAGCATGACAATATAAAAATAACCATATAAACATATGGTTTCTACTTCGCAGATTTTCTTATTTCGCGGGTGGCTCTGGAACGCAACCCCCGCGATGGAGGAGGGATTACTGTACATAAGGCCCCAGGGCATGGGGGCTGTTGTATGTTTTTTTTTGTAATTGTTTCACTTTTATATTTCTTGATTTCAGTAAACATTTGATTAAATAAACTTGTCCAGCCTCATGATTGTCAAGCTGAAACTCTTAGTAAAAGTAAAATTACCTGTTTGCATTTGATTCTGTACTACTTCTAGTAAAATCCCAAGTAAAATAAGAGCATTTTTGATTTTTAAAATTACTCTACTGCACCTTTTATGACCTGGGATATTTATTAATGTTGCAAAGGTTGTCGTTTTCCCTCCACTTTGGCTGTAAAGGACAATTCCCGCTGTGTGTCAAAATCATTCTGTCCAGATTGTGTTAAATGTTAGCTTGTCAGAATTGCTAAACCAAGCACTTTTGCCTACAGTATAATGGACATATTTATGCAGGTCTGTGCTTTGCATAATAGTGCACTGGTTCTGAATATACAATATTGTACATTCCAAAATGTGACTTGTAAGATTGGGGTTAAGTAGTTGTTTCTAAGATGTTTTTGTTAAAAATGTTTATGACCTTCCTGTTTGTTTCTTTTTAGACATTTCAAAAAAAAAAAAATACTAGGGGAAACATATAAAAGATACTTATTGTAACAATAAGAAAAAAATGTATTGACCAGCCAATCTCAAACAGTCACTAAACCCTGAACAATAGCAAATATGAGTCAGGCAGGTCTGCTCTTATTGGTTACCTTGACAGGTCTGCTCTTATTGGTTACCTTGACTTATCTTCTGGTTGACTTTCATTTTATGTTTTCTATTGAGCAACTCGATTACAGCCTTCAAGCAGAAAAACCATGATTCATATTTTAAGATTCTATCACATGTAATCTTTTGTTTTGTTAATTATTATGTTTGTTATTTTAAATTCTTTCTATGCTTGCTAGCTCTGTAAATAATAAAACTATCTAAAAATTAGACTCCTTGCATTTGTCATTTTGTTTCTTTTTAGGCAAAAAACCAGGGCCTCCTGGTGCACCAGGTCCACCAGGGCCCCAGGGACCTCCTGGGCCTCAAGGACCTCCTGGAATTCCAGGAATTCCTGGGTTTCCTGGAAATAATGCAATGGGACCTCCTGGACCTGCTGGTCCCCCTGGTCCACAAGGACCACCAGGACCTCAGGGACCTTCAGGTAAATACGCACAGTTTAATTAATTCAACTTTAAGGATACAATGCTTACTCTTAGTTATATGCTGATTAGAGTTCAAGGCATAGTGAAGTCAGAGTGTTCAATAGTCACATCTTTCTGTGTTACTAGACATTTAATAAATTAAAACAAGTAACGGCAAGTAAGGCAGAAGTGTCCAGTGCAAAAATATCATGTATACATACATACACTATACTTGCAGTGCACTATTTTAGTAAAAATTATACTTGGGGGGGACCTTTTGAAAAATACACCTATTCAGTCATAGCCTGTGTTTCTGAACCAAAGTTTGCTTCTGTTAATTGTTAAGTACACTCTTTTTTTTTATTCCATGCCTTGCTTCTAGAAATAGCTATTGAGCATTGTGACTGCTGTAATTCATAACACTAAATGCTTACACAGATAAGAAAGCAGCATGGTGAGTTGACAGTTTATGAAAGTTATGAAAACTAACTTCTGAATTAAAGTTCAAGAAAGTGTAGTTTCAGTGAGTTAAAGAGCACAGAGGATGGAGACTAAATAGCTGGCTATATGTTGTCTGGTCTCATCAATTCTGTTTTCACAGTGATGGGAATGTCATATGTGATGAAACTTGTCGAAGTATATGTTTACCTCTTTCCAGGTTTCAAAGCACAGTGATGGTTGGAGACAGTAGTGTAATCACATGAGGTGTGTTTTTATTAGATGACCAAGCTAATCAGTGTAGACATTCACCACCAAGTGGATCCAGCTTTTCAGGCCACAGACCCACTACCAGCTAATTTGCAATAATTGTGTAACATGCTGGAATTAACATGGGCCAGCATCTCTGTACCCCACTGTTATGTGGTAGTAATACACATCAAGTGGACATTTCTAATCTAAGAACAAAACAGTACTTTAAAAGCATGTGCTCCATTTCTAGACACTTAGCATCTGAAGTCACACAGTGCTACTAGATTCATTTTTGAAGTTAAGCAATTTTCTCCTTTGTGAAAATTATTATTCACATCTCTTTTTTTTTTTTTTTGCTAGGTACTGTGGACAAATCTTGGGCTAGAGAAATGCAAGTAAGGCACAGTTTGTATTGGTAAAGTTAACTTTAACATTTTATATTAATTCAGTGATTTGAAAGTCTAACGTTACACAGCTTGGACTATTAGTTATGTCTGCACATTGTGAAATTATTTTTTTTTAAGTGGCACAGAGCTGTGCCAGGTCACTTTTTTTCCCCGTTTCTTATATAGTACACTTCTTATTCCATGGATTTGAATGATATATATTTGCAAATATAATAATTTTAAAATAAAAACACTATGCATATATCCAAACAATTCAATTATTACTGGATCTTAATTCTTACAATGAGGGTACTACAAATAAAAGATACCATAAAAGAAAGAGGCTATGCTAAGGACAATTAATGAACCAAAAAAGAGCATATTTCTCCTTGTTCAACACGCCAGAAAAAAACTGAAAGGAGCCAGTGACTCCTATAAGAAAAAAAATAGGAGCCCTAGCTTTGATTTAAGTGCCAAGTAATAAAATGTGTAAAATATTCATCTTTCAGTCCCTTACTTTTCTAACCTCCATGTATGTGAGCCTAAGTCTTTTCCTTCTCCTGTGCAGTGTATCCCTCCCTCATGCTTTTTGTGTCCGTCTTGATGATTTGAGTAACTAAATGTCATTTTCACTTTCAAACTATGTACAATCATTAAGAACCACTGAGACCCTGAGTCTGTGTCACTAACCCTCAGAATGTCAGCGTCAGAGGGCCATCCAGTGTAATTTGGTCCTCTTTGACTCATGTTTGAAATGAGCCAATGCTTGACACAGGGCTCAGGATCAAACTGCTCAAAAGATGGACCTTCTGTGCTGTGCTGGCCCTGACTAAATCCTCCAAGGTTGAAACATTGTGTGAGTTTAGCACTTTTAATCTTTTTTTCTGCTCTGTGCTGAAAAGCATTGTTCACACCGAGCTGCTGAAATAGACGCAACAAGCACAATCTCAACAAGATGTAGAATATTGTGGCAAATTGACAGTGTTGCACAGAAAGATTTCCCACAAACTGTTAAGACTTGTCTGAGAATTTGCCTTTAGATTTTTTTTTTAGCAATCTCCATTCCATTTGTACAGCCCGAACATCACATTCTCCAAGAAGACTTCTTCGTACCAGTTATAGTGTCAATCTCATTTTCTCCCAAAGTTGTTAAGTAATCTGGCCATGAATCATGATAGAAGATTGAGAAGCTATAAATGATCACAGACCCATGTGAGCTTTCTTGCTGGGTATTACCCCTTATATTTTTTGACTGTAACCTCCACTGTTTTCACAACATGCAAGTGAAGGTCATCTCTAAAGTTGGCAAGATTTGTGCCTTTGACTTGGATATTCTGAAAGCTGATGCCTGTATTGGTACTACTCACTGACTTTCCCAGCTTTTTAATGTTCAGTCTGTCTGAGATCTGTGTGTTATCGTGAGGCAACACATTTTTATACTGACCAAGTGATTCTAGCCTAGTGCACTGCAGAAACTCCTGCAACTTTAAATTACTTAATGGTCTGTCTGACATGTCCTCGATTGTGATAACACAACTGTCAATAGCTGCTACAGCTTGAGGCAAAATCAAAGAATTCTTCCGAAGTGTAACACTTAATTTTGAGATTTCCCCAAACAGGTTATGGAGAAAGTAATAAAATGCCACAAAAAGCAATCTCTCCACTTTCTGTGCTTTTCTCTCCGTTTAATGTCAATGTTTTTTGAGCTCGCAGCCAGGTGTTCCATATGGTGATGCACAGCTGTACTGTGTGATTTGAGTGCAGAAAAACAGAATGTGCCCAGTAAATGTGGGGCAACCAACGCTGGGTCTTCACTACAGAAAATGTGCGTATAGAACAGCCTAGTTTCACACCGATCGCTCTCGGCTCACGCTTGCCTTTGGGGCTGGTATGTTTTCTATATCAGCTGTAGTAAGTCATAGACGTTTTCAATCAATATCTGTCTAGCATTCATTTTGAAAGCAGAAGACTGGGAGCACACATCTCTATGGAAAAGGCCTAGCTGAGGAAATAAATGTCTCCTTGAATGGATGGGACAGAGGGGCCCAGTAGGCATGAAGGTGATATAGAAGACTTCCTTCTATCTTTTTAAATAATTTTTGGGAAATTTTATAATTCCTGTATTCATTATGCAAGCAGCAGGCATGGGGCACACATTTCTACAACTTTGCTCCAGTGGATGGCACTGAAGGACAGAGTAGACGTGAATGTGATTTAAAAGACTTTCTAAAATCTTTTAAAGTACATTTTGAAGAATTTCAGCTGTCAAGTGTTCATTTTATAAGCAGCAGACGGGGGCACACATTTCTACAGCTGGGGAAATAAGTGTCCCTTCTAGTGGCTAGGACAAAGGGGCACAATGGAGGAAAAACAGTGACAAAAACTTTCTACATTCTTTTTTAAACAGATTTAGTTAAATTTTAGCTGTCAAATGTTCATTTTATAAACTGAAAAGCATTTCAACAACCAAGGCTCAGCTGTAGAAATGAGTGTCTCCTCAAGTAGATGGGATGGAGAAGCGCATTAAATAGGAGTCTGATATAGAAAACTGTAGTCTTCTGAAATACTTTTTGAACAACTTTAGCTATGCAGTGTTCATTTTGCAAGCAACTTAAAGGGGCTTAGCTGTGGAAAGGAGTGTTCCCTCTGCTAGAAGGGATGGAGGGGCACAGTAGATATAAACGTGCTATAGCACACTGACAGATAGGCTTATTAAAGACACTGAGCTCCATTTTAACTACCCAGTGTTCATTTTACAGCAGATAAAGATTTCCATTTAATGTTTACAAGTTTGCTTTTTTTAATGTTTGATCTGCCTTAATCTGCCATGATCAACTGTGTATGTAATATACAAGAAAGAGTTTTAAAGGATAATGATACCTGCCATTAAAATGAGATCCTCCCCCAATTTAAAGGGATGGTCATGACAGGCAGGGCATTTTTTGACACAATTTAAACTATTTTATTCACATGAGTTTAATCACTCTTATGACCGAGGTGAAATTTGAGTTCCACAATAAAGCCTTTCCTATGGAAATGTTTTTCGTTTTTTTTTTTTTTTCTTTCCCCCCCCAGAAAAAACTAAATGTTTATGAGCAAGGGACCACATACGGTGTGAGTGGACTAGTGCATTTATTTTAATGATTCGTCTTTTAAATGTCTTTGTACAGAGTTACTGGGTTCAAGTAATGAATTATTAATTACAATTATTAATATTTTAAAAAATCTGTTTTTCCATGTTTCCTTGTTAATGAGCTCCCGTTGAAGATTTTATTGGTAACAGAACATGTAGTGTGCAATACACCTGCAACCTTACAATACAGGCTTCATGAAATCGTTGTGCATGACGACACTGCAGGGAGGCAGCCAAGCGTACATTTTTACTAATGGACAGACTGGCATTTTGCATGGAGCATGCATTAGATTTGATTATTTATTTATAAAAGCACATTTAAAACAACAGAGGTTGCACCAAAGTGCTGTACAAAAAAGCATTAAAATAAACACAATTCAAACAATCATGTAAAAGCAGATTAATTAAACAACCAATTGTAACATCCACCACAATCCCATCATACACAATGAAAGACAGAAGAAAACAAGTAGGTCTTAAGCCGACTTTTAAAAACCTCGATAGAGGATGAAGACCTGATGTGCAGAGGCAAGTCATTCCAAAGCCTGAGAGCAACAACTGAAAAAGCTCGGTCTACCCTTGACTTCAGCCGAGATCTTGGTACTACAAGGATCAGTCGTCCAGATGACCTCAGTGCTCTTGGTAGCACATAGGGGTGAAGGAGGTCACAGATATATTTTGGAGCGAGACCATGCAAGGCTTTAAAAACAAACAACAAGATTTTAAAATCAATGCGACACTTCACCGGTAGCCAGTGGAGAGAGGCTAAAATGGGGGAGATATGATCCCTTTTTCTCGACCCAATCAAGAATCTAGCTGCTGCGTTCTGAACCAGCTGAAGGCACAACAGAGCAGATTTTGGCAGACCCACATATAGGGAATTACAATAATCTAGTCAAGATGTAATAAAGGCATGAATGACTGTTTCCAAGTCTTTCTGTGATAGAAAGGATTTTAGTTTAGAAATTTGCCTCGGTTGGTAAAAACTGCACTTTACTACCATGGAGATTTGGTTTTCAAAGCTTAGTGATGACTCAAAGATGATACCTAGGTTTCTGACATCATTATGAATCACTGCTGCCAAGGGTCCTAAGTGCATGCCAATTTCAGCTACAGATGTGGTAGGACCAAAAATAATGACTTCTGTTTTATTTTCATTTAATTGCAAGAAATTTTGTGCCATCCAATATTTAATATCCTCAAAGCATTTAACAGCATTTTTTTACAGAGGAAGTGATGTCAGAACTAACTTTGAGGTACAGTTGCGTATCATCAGCATAACAATAATACGCAACATCATGTTTGTAAAAGATGGCCCTCAAGGGGAGCAGATAAAGGGAAAATAGAAGGGGAGCCAGGATAGAACCTTGAGGGACGCCTTGTGTGAGAGGAGCTGGCTGAAAGAAATATCCATCTATGTTAACAGACATAGATCTGCCTTTCAGGTAGGACACGAACCATTTCAGTACACAACAACCATGAATGCCTACTTCATCCTCAAGCCATTTTAACAGAACTCCATGGTCCACTGTTTCAAGTGCCACACTGAGATCCAGCAAGACCAAGATTGCAGAAGAGCCAAAGTCCAAACTTAATAAAATATCATTTGTTACCATCAGCAGAGCCGATTCAGTACTATGAAGTTTTTTTAAAACCTGACTGAAACACATCACATACATTGTTCTCCTCCAGATATGAAATTAACTGTAAAGAAACCACTTTCTCCATAATTTTGGACAGAAATGGGAGCTTAGAAATAGCCCTGTAGTTTGAAAGAGCTGTAGGATCAAGTGTGGGCTTCTTCAGCAAAGGCCGAACAATTGCATGTTTAAAGTTGTCTGGCATTATACCGGATTTTAGACAGTTGTTAATAATAGCCAACACAATTGGACTAAACGCTCTAGCGGATAAGTGGAAGGTTTCATATGCAGGATTATATCAGCTAGCTGAGAAAAAGAAATTAGGTTGAAAGGAAGTAAACTGGCTGTGCACTGGCCTTAGAGTGATTGGTGTCTTCCCACAGTAATCAACACTTGGAAGAGTAATGCTGGAATGAATGGCTTGAATTTTATTTATAAAATAATTAAGAAAAAGCTCACAGGTCTCAGGCGTACTCTCAGAGAAGCCGCTGACATGTGGGTTTAAGAGAGTGTTTATGGTGCTAAACAGCACCCTAGGTCTCAAGTCAGTATTCTCAATTAAACACGATAAAACATGTGATTTTGCTGATCTCACAGCCTCTCAATATGAAATTCTTAGAACTCGCTGGAAGTCCTAAGAGACCTGCAGTTTGTCCTTTTTCCACCTCCGTTCAGCCTGCCTGCATTCCTGGCTGAGCGCACGAGTGGCCTCATTTAGCCAGGGCCGAACACTGGCTTTTTCCTTGGCTCTCCTTAACTTTAAGGGTGCGACCAGATCCAGAGTATCCGTACAAGTGAGATCGAGAAGCTTAACTTCTATCAGTAATATCCTGACACACAGAGAGGGCTTCTAACACCAAGGGTAAATGACTGTCAGAAAAAATATCACAGAATTTCCGCGCTGTGTTAGCATTTATACAGTGTAAAAAGTGCGGTGGTTTAGTGAAATTGATAGGTGGCTACAAAAACTTAATTTCAAAAACAACTGCAAAATGATCAGAAATGCCGACGTCAGAGATCTCCAGGTTATTTGCAGGAAGGCCAAATGTTAGAACCAAGTCCAACGTATATCCTCCCTGATGTGTGAAAAAACATCTTTAACCAGTGGTTTTGTTTGACAACAAACACAAATGTTAAAATCTCCCAAAATCAGCATTCTATCAGCGCGTGACACCATGAAAGATGAGAACTCGATTTTGAAAAACCATTGCAAGTCCACGATTTTAGGTGAGCTAAAAAGGGTACAATCAGGAGGAGAGAGATCATGGAGAGTCGCCAGCACTTAACCAAGTCTCTGACATAAATAGAAAGTTCAGGTTGCAAGACATAAAAAAGTCATCTAAAACAAAAGATTTGTTGGCTACGGACCGAATGTTCATTAAGGCCATCTTCGCCTTAAAATCAAGAAAGAAACGGTGCGCAAAGATGCACGAAAACTGACAAACTGACAAAAATGACAATCTTAACTTAGTGCACTTGCACAAATTCAGAATGGGCACTGATTTCCACGGAGCACATATATCTTTATAAAAGGGGACCTACATGAGGGGCAGATGCATTTGTAATGTTTTTCATGTCTTCCTTGCATTCTGATCACCAATTGGATATTAAGTCCTTGGTTCATCATTTTGGCACAAGCGTAACTAGCCTCTCCCTGTACCGACACCTATGTTAATAGCACATCGGCTCAACAATACAAAAAATGGCCTTTTCCATCTGTTACAATATAATTAGTTTAAAATTGCATTGACAAACTAAGTAATGACCGAAGCCATAAGATTATACAGTATAAGCACATCAGCAGGCATTCCTCAATGCAGTTTGTCTCATACGGAGTGTCAATATCAATAACTTGGCCAGCTAACTGTGATACTAAGTGCCACCAAATGACAACGAAAGGAAAAACAATTGAAAGGTTTAATCACAGAAAATGAGGACAACTGACACAATTTAAAAAAAAAAAAAAAAATCAGTAATGCAACATGAACAACTACACCTGAGTCTCCAACACCAGCGTGCTGTCCAAAAGCTATGAATCATTATCTTGATGGAACGAGCCAGACCTAATATCTTATAGGCAGAGCATTCCATTGCTTGTAGCTACACTCACTTTTTTGTGAACTGGTTTACTTTTATTATTCTTTGAAACTATATAACCCTTGATTCTTGTGATCCAAATATAAAGGACTATGAAGACTTCCCTCAGTATGGTTCTTGAACCTTAGTTTCACATAAGGGTCAAATTTAAACTCTTTTTTGGCATGTTTATACTGTTAATTTTAAACACGTCTGATCCTTTTGCAGCCTGCTGTGGTGCATCTACAAGGACATGGATCAGCAATTCAGGTTAAGAATGGTAAGTATTAAATTAAAGAGAACAGGCAGATCATGATCAAGCCCAGTCTGATAGATAGCCCTTTCTGATGTTCTCTGTGTCACAGATATTGCAGAATGTTTCCAATGACATCTGGTTTTGATTTCTGGGCATTTTGTGCTTCAGCTTTAGTAACTTTTAAGTACATCTTCCTTTCACTGCACTCATTACAGTGCAGATATTACAGTTTGTAAACCACAGTTCCTTAAAATATATTTTATATAAGTGTCTCAAATATCCAGCAAGTAAACTGCTCTCTTGAGTCAAAGAGGAAGTGGTACATAATTTTTTGAAATCTGTAACAGCTTTTAGCATTAAATCACTGATGGGATTTTTATGAATTAACAGAAATATTTAAAGTATTGGCTTGTAGAAAACATTTACGATGGTATCATAAACAGTACTTCCATAAGGAGAGTTTACAAATGAAATTATCTGTACAACTGGACAAAGCATAGCACTAAAAGAAACACTGTTTCCAAGTCTGATAATTTTCTAGGTGGTCTTACAGGGATTTACGAACACTTTAAGGCCTGTCATGACTGCACTGCTGATTTTGCTTTTAGCTGTTTATTTTTATATGCTTTGGTGATTTAAGGGTTGACTGATGTTGAGTGACTGCCCTTTTCTCACGCCAAGATCTTTCAGGTGGCATGCTCAATGACTGGTCTCGGATCTCTTTGAACCCTCGAGTTTTCAAGCTGCACGGGCGCAGTGGGGAGCTGGAGGTGCTGGTGGATGGCACGTATTTCATCTATAGTCAGGTAGAAGTGAGTACCGTCTTGGGCCTAACTCTGTCTTTTCTCTGCATGGCACCACACACGCTAAAGGCATTGTTGCCTAAGTAGAGTGCAAGTCGCATTCTGCTTCCCATGTGTTCCATTGGAATAGAAAATTCAGTAATCATTGTGGTCATTTACTGTTTAAATTTGGTCTTTTACTTATTATATCATTTTTCAGTGTGTTTTTATTCATATTATGTTAATGTTAGAGTATTTTTGTTTGTTAAAACTCAAAAGATGATTGTATCAGCACTGATACATCTAAAATGCTGCACAAGTTATTAGTGTTAAAGCTTTTTTTTTTTCTTTCCATTTTTTGCCAGGTGTATTATATCAACTTCACCGACTTTGCCAGTTATGAGATTGTGGTTGATCAGAAGCCCTTTCTGCAGTGCACCCGCAGCATTGAAACGGGAAAGACTAATTTCAACACCTGCTACACAGCTGGCGTATGTCTATTGAAAGCAAAGCAGAAAATTGCAATCAAGATGGTACATCCTGACATTTCCATCAACATGAGTCAGCAAACAACGTTTTTTGGGGCGATCCGGCTAGGAGAGTCTCCATCTTCCTAAATAAACAAGAAGATCGTATTGCTACCTAAATTGCAACAAACTGGCAGTCAACAAAGCTGCACTGAGTAAATGCACCGGGCTTGGCCAATTCCATCATTGCTATTTCTGTTCAAGCCTTATCTCCCGTTTTAACAGTTACAGAGCAGACAAACTTTCTTCTGCAAAGTGTGTATATTTCTGGAGCACACAGAGCAGACACTTGCAGACAGACGTACACAATTGTTGATAAAGGTCAGGTCTAGCGATTTGACATACATATACAGTATGTATGCATCACTGTAGTTGGAGGATACTATTAGCATTCTTGCTTTGTATTTTCTCATCAAGGTGCTAAAATGTATGAAGAGAGATAAGATCTAGAGGTGAAGTTCTGGTCTAATCGCTGTAGTATGAAAGAGATGAAGACAGGTGGATTCCCTGTTGAAATTATATGTAGGACATTGTGATCTGTGTAGTGCACTTGCAGTGTATGTAGACAAGGACTTTATGCTTCTCTGTCTTTTGTAGCATCTACTCTTTTCTTTAGTAAGAATGCACATGATTATCCCATTTTGTTACCAGCTAATTAATAGAACGTTCCCTTTCTTTAGGCATTTAAGCATGGGCTAAATACTATACAACAAAATCCAAGTGTAAGGACAATGTTGTGCACCACTGCAGTGCTGGTCTCATTTTCTCTAAAGAAAAAAAAAAAAAAAGAAGCGGAGCTGTCCTAGACCGTAATCTGAACAAGATCGAAAACCTCATGGTGTGCCTTGCCTACATTATCAAAGACCTTTGTACATTTTGTAAATATGTCTGTATTGCTCTGTTTAGATTCTTCTCCAACTGACCCATGATGACTGAGTGATAATTTTAGGCTGGTTTGTGTTGTTTCTTTTTTCTTTTCATCAATGGCTAATATTTCTGTTAGTGATAAGAATTTCTGATGCCTTAAGGAAATGCGCATAAAAATTCAGCCAAAGCCGTCAAACTGTAATTGTCTTTATTAAGATGACTGGTGCCTTTTGAAGTTTCTATTTGTGTTCTTAATTTCCCCTGTTAAAAAAAAAAAAATAAAAGCAAATACTTTTGTAAAGAGCAGTTTTTCTCTCAGATGTGCAGGAAAGATTGACTTGAACAGAAATGCAGAATCCTCTTAACATGAAAGGTTTCCTCACTTTAGGTGCACGAATGGGACAAGTAAATAAAACTGCGGAGGAATTCGCAGGCGCCTCTCTAGTAAAGCATGACGTAGATATTAAAGCAGGAGAATCCCATCCACAGGACTTCTGCGTGCACAGCTCTACAATGTTTATCACAAAGTAAGTGTTTTCCATTAGCTGTGCCCACAAATGGTAGTGTGATTGATTTGTTTAATATAGTTCCTGATTAATTCGCAAAATCTGTTATTTGTTTTGAACATTTCCCTCGGCCGCTGCTTTCACTGATGCTTTGTGGTCACGCAATGTGTGTGAAAGAAACTGGCAAGGAGCGGTCACTCTTTGTGACATCACATTAACAGCCTGTTCTGTTTGACACGATACTCAGTGGGCTACGGCCCTCTAGGGAACACTTCTGGGGAGAGTTTCAGCATATATGTCAGTCTAACGGAAAATTACAGCATGGACTTTTTAATCTGTATATTCCAAGTTTGTTAACACATATTAGCTTTAGTAATGTTTGCACAGTAACATTGAAGCTGTAGAAAGAGAATGAAGTGCATAAGGAACATGGGCCAATGACTAGCTCCGTGACGCTCACTTTGACAAGCAAGTAATTATTCTCAATCATTTTTGCCTTAATAATCATACGACACTGTAGAGCCACCTTCTCACAGACTCTCCTTTGTGCGTTATAAACTGGTGTATCTAAAAAATGCCACCTTTTACACGCAAGTGCAGTAACTGATCAATAGAAAAATGTGTTTACTGCGTGACTGTATATGCTATCAGATTTTGCTTGTCAGATTTACGTCTGCATAATCAAGCTGTTGTTGCTTAAGGCATATTCTATTGGCTTAATTAGATTTGTTGTTTCAAAATCATGAATGTATTTGAAGAGCAAGAAATACAAAGATCAAGTCTTTCTCTGTATGTATACAGAGTTTTGAAAGTGGCTTCTTCATGCTTTTTAAGAAAAAGGAGCAAAATCACCTGTCAATAGTACGGACACCTGGTATTTTTCTCCTTAAGAAGCATAACATAGTTTTCGTAAAGTTTTTGGATATTGCTATCACTCATTCCCTGGGGAAATGCTTCAGATGTGTTCTTTTGTCTCTGCTTTGTCCTAATCCCTTACATGTGTCATTCTGCCAGTTTTTGGACCAGCTGAGTGCAGAGGTTTCACAATACATAAGTCACTATAGCACAAGAACAGTTAAATACATTATGGTTGTCACAGGCAATATCCCATGCTAGCTTTAAAGACAGCAGCAAATGCTGAAGGTAAGTGACACTTAGGTGATGACATAGCAGAAGTACCAAAATATTAAAAGTCCATCTTTATACTGTGCAACATGCTAAACATCACAAAACCCACAGAAGACACACAACTACTCCAGACACATGCCATTCATACAGTTCAAACTCGGCCTACAATGTGCTGACTGCACCTGCAAAAGAAGCATTTTGTCACAATCAGTAATAATATTAAATCATGACCATTATTATGTGTTGCAATTAAAGAATCGAATCTGCACCATGCCAGTCAATGTAGATCTACTGTATTTGTGTTGCTATTTGTAGTTTCCAAAGTTGTTGTGTCTAGATGGCCACTCCTAAACAGCTTGATTTCTACTTGTAAATGAAAAAGATGGGTTAAACCTGTTTGGAGAATGTATGCATGGAGAGTTTACATTAGCAACTTTTTCAGATTGTGGGCTTTCTTTACATTTTAGAATGGTTATGGTTTTGATCTAATGTAACCAATTGTGTTTGTAAATTTGAAATAGTATGTGCCTATTACTGCAAATTTAAATATCTGATATGAATTTCCTTGGGTAGCACATTGCATGGGAGCTGCCAGCTTTGAGTTGTAAAGTTGAAAAAAAAAATTCTGCTTTTTCAAAAGAGGAAAAGGCCTCTCCGAAGCTACGCTACACACTGATGATGCAAGCGAAAAAACACCACCACCATTTGAACATTTACCAGTGTTGAGGCAAGTTGTACTGTTCTGACCGGGTCAGTCACACAGTGGTTTGCCAATGTAAGAGGAGCGTTAGCCACACAACGCACACCTCCTGTTTTGAAGAAAGCCATACTGCTGCGGACAGGGATTTGCTTATTTTAAAATGTAATGTCCTGCAGAACACATTTTAAAATGTGATGTGTGTTATCACATTTTTAAATTTGTTCTATACAAGTTAAGTAAGTTAAGATTTTAGTTACCCTGAGCACATCCTTATCTGTATTTCTATGCACATGTATTTTTATGATAAAATAAGGCATTGATTATCTGGCTAAAGAAATGTATGCATACCTTGGTCAAATACTGGAAAAGTTAAATAATTCTCAAACAGTTCATTTTCCCCAACTGAAGCAAAGGAACTATACTTAGAAATTTAGAAGCTTCAGTAAAAAGGATTTCCAAAAAGCAGCATTTAAACAACTATTTAAGAGAAAGTACATTTTTTTCTACTGAATTGTGTTTCACCATTTTTGGATAGAATGGAGTATACAACTACATACTGTGTGTAGTAAACAATGTTTTAATAAATGTTTTAATACATTAGTGGATAATATACTGTACATTTGTATACTGTCTTGTACATATGTATATAAAATAGAATGTACGTTTTTGTAAATGTTCTTTGATTATTTTAACGGACCAATAAAGCTCTTTCCATATAATTAAACTGTACTTCCTAGTAGTCATTACATTACTGCTTCACGTGGGATTATAAAGTGCTTCCCTTCCAAGAAGATATAAGGCAGGATGTTTTGTAATGTTAATACATACAGTAAGTGCAGAAGTGGTCTCTCTATTCTTATACCATAAAAGTTTCAAATTCTTATGTCCTGTTCTGGGTATTTTTCTAAAGATCCTAAAAAAACAAGACGTTAAGCAAAAACACGACAAACTTTACATTTCTTGTAAAAAGGCTTTTTTTTCCTTCAGCGTCTTCTGTACACAAGTTGTGTAGTAGAATGTTGAAGGACAAGGCAGCCTCTATGAATTAACTGTGAGGGCCTAATTAATGTTACTAGCATTTCTTAGACAGCTCTAATCGGAGGATAGACTTTGTTCTTAACTGCGTCAAGGTTTGCATTCTTGGAGATGAACTATAGCCAGTTAAACCTCTAAATATGGAGATTAAAACCTCAAAACACTATCAGTAAGTATCACTATATTATATCTTTGTCCCTTTTCTCATATTAAAAAGAACTAAAGCAGATAATCTATTCAGTTTTTTTAAAACATATTTTGGAAATCATAATATTGCAGAGAGTTGTGTATCTACCTGCCTTTGTACCCCAGCTGGGGCACATCCTGAGTGAAGTCTACGTGATCCCTGGGTGTCTTTTTTTCCTTTGAAGATTCCCATTTTTCTTGACAAGGTGATTCCAGAGAGCAGGTGGATAGTTCTACTGTACTCTTTACTTTTGCTATTAATGCTGCTTTCTCAAGCAAATGTGCCAGAGACTGGCATTCTGACAATGCTTCCTAACTTAAACCTCTGGCACCCTATAATCCATGTACTAGAAAAGGTGGATTTAGAAAATTTTACTGAATATTTTTACAATAGGTAGAGCAACAAATTTATTGGCATATATTTTAATTAAACTTTCCATTAATTTAATAAAAAAATAAAGAAAAAACCTACCTCAAAGAAAATTACAATGGATGTGATTTTTTCTCAAGACCCAAGCATAATACTCTAAGGAAGGGGTGTCAAACTCGGGTCCGGGGGGGCTGCAGTAGCTGCATATTTTCCTTCCAGTCACTTTCTTAATTTGCAGCCAGGTACTGCTTCTAATCAAACAAATTTCTTTCACAGAATTTTTATTTTCCTTACCAAGCAGCCAAACAATAATGAAGTGCAAAACATGCCAACCCCTTACTCACAGGTGTCAAACTGTCCTGGAGGGCCACCATTTTCCTTCTAACCATTTCTTTATTGAGAGTCAAATCTTGCTTCTGTTGGAACATGTTATTTGATTGTATTCTTTGTTAGCACTCTTATTCTGTCACATCAGACATTTGGATAACTGATGATTTTCTTTCTCTTCTGGTGTACAAGGGTAGACTAACATTTCTCAGATGTTTTTTCCATTCAAATATTTTAATAAAACAGATATTGTACAATCAGTGTGATCATCTGTTGGTTCAGTTTACATCTCATTATTGTTAGGCTTCTGGTTCACAAAAAGAAACAACTAAGGGTTCTGAATCTTAAAATGTAAGTCAATTAAAATCAAAGAGCTAATTTTAATGATCAAATGGAACAACCCTAGTAGCCATATAGTTAGCAAAATCCTTCTCACCATCATATTTCACTTCATCTGTAGTAAAGATGCATACAACTCTTACTTATCTTCTCAATGTTAAATGCTAGCTTTATGAATAGGCTCGTGCTTTAGAAACAGTCTCATTGTCATAGCCTGGATCTGTGCTTACCTTCTGAACCATTTTGCATATTGGATATGATGTCTATAGTTTTATGCCTCCTTTTTCTGGCTATTAGTGAAACATCTTCTCCCCCTGACCATATCCCTAGAAACAGTTAGTAGGGTATTTCTGCAGACCTTCCTAGAGCCCTGAACATAAACTGCTTTTTATCTCACTCAGCTCACTCATGCCCAGTACATTTTCCGTGAGAGGTCTCTGGGTCACACCTTCATTCAAAGCCTTATTCAGGTGATTTAGGAAAACCTTGTGTTGGGACATTGTGTTTGGTAGAGACTGTTGTGACTGGCACAGAAATCCTCACTGCTCAGATTCATATGAGACATGCCATACTCCCTAAGAGTGTCCTCCATGATACTACCTTGCAATCTTGTTTATTCTGTAAGGCACCAAATGATGGCGCATGCTAGTGATGAAAAAAATTTAAAAAAAAGTAACTGGCAATTTGCACAAACTCTACAATCAGATAGATAGATAGATAATGAAAGGCACTATGCATAGATAAATAGATAATGAAGGGCACTATATACCAATAGACAGATAATGAAAGGCACTATACACAGATAGATAGATAATGAAGGGCACTATATACCAATAGATAGATAGATAACTTTATTAATCCCAAGGGGACATTCACATACTCCAGCAGCACCTTACTGATACAAAAAACAATATTAAATTAAAGATTGATAATAATGCAGGTAAAAAACAGACAATATCTTGTTTATGGAGGACTGATGGGTTTTGTTTTTTCCCCCTGCAGCTCTTGACCTATTTCACATTCAGCCAGTAGTAGTTGGTTCTACTCTTATTAAACTCAGAAGCACACAAGTACAGATTTATAAGTTAGTAAATGGGAGACTCCAAATCAGTCCTGAGTGAATGATTGTGTGTGTCAGTGTGCCCTGTGAAAAAGTAGTTGCCTTGTCCAGGTTTGGTCCCTGCCTTGTCCTCAGTATGTTTGAAAATGACACATGCAAATATAATAAATTTTAAAAACATTTACTTCACTGTCCTTTAGTTCACAGGGTATTATGAACACTTTAGAAAAGGTTGGACGGTTGGTAGAGGTGAGATTACGTTGGTTTGGACATGTGCAGAGGAGAGATGCGGAGTATATTGGGAGAAGGATGCTAAGGATAGAGCTGCTATGGAAGAGAAAAAGCAGAAGGTCTAACAGAAGGTTTATGGATGTGGTGAGAGAGGACGTGCAGGTGATGGGTGTAACAGAACAAGATGCAGAGGACAGAAAGATATGGAAGAAGATGATCCACTGTGGCAACCCCTAACGGGAGCAGCCAAAAGAAAAAGTGTGGTAGTTAAGGCTTTGGACCTAAGATTTCAGATCCTGAGGCTGTGGGTTCAAATCCCACTACTGATACTGTGCCACCATGAGCAGGACACTTCACCTACATGTGCTGCAATTGGAAAAAGAAAACAAAATGTACCCAACTGTATCTCAAATGTTGTGAGTCACCTTAGATGTAGACATCAGCCAAATGAGCTTTGAGCATTTTTATTAGAGCAATGCAAATCTATGACTTGCTACTTTTAGAATTTGTATTTGTTTCACACCTGTATTTTTTATTTAGATGATTTATTACATATTTTATTTAGATATTATTTATTAGATGTAATTTAGGTTATCATGGTAGTGCAAGGACACTACTGTCTTGCAGCTTGTGGGGATGTAGGTTCATCTTGAATATAAATCAAGGGAAATTTCAGTATATTTCAGGCGATGTAATGCACTAGAGAGACCACATCTGGACGATTGTGAGCAGTTCTGATCCACACCTGACAAGAAAGACAGAGCAGCACTTGAAGCTGTGAAGAGGAGAGCAACTACAGTATGTGTCTTGTGATGGTATTACATGTGTTTATGCATTTTATTGTTGTTTTTGAGTGATTGTGTGTTAGTGTGCCTCAGGGCTACCAGCAGACCAAGAATAAGACTAAGGTGAGCATACCAAGAAGAAACACAAAACAACAATAAGACTAGTTGCAGATTAGTTAAACTTGGTATTGGTCTTGTTCTACTGTTCACTGCAACAGCACTTAGGCCTGAGGATTGTCTCCTCTTTGCACTGTACTACGTAGTCTGGTGTTGAGCAGTAGCTGGTACGGTTCTGTCTCCGGTACACTGCAACTGACTCATTGTGTCTTATTATTATGTATTTTCTGTTACGTTTATCACAGTATTCTGTCCCTTTAAATGTTCTTATATCACTTGTGTTTTGTGGTTGAAGCCCCAAGAGGCAGGGCCACCCTAAAATAACTGTGGCGGAGCTCTCCCTTTGGCTCCTTAGGGCAAAGTCGAAGATGAGCCCAGGCATGGTGCTTTGAAGTCCATTGGATTTGTGAGTACTCTTCATTATTTTTGGATTTGTTGGTTTTTCTGCTTTGTCTTATGATCACGCATGGAGAGTTTTTAGGTGAGGATTGCCTTTTAGGCTACTCCTTTTGCTTCTTCGTGAGCATTTGTCATATTTTTGCTTTTCTTTTAAATGTTTTTATTTATAAAAATTCCTAGTTTAGATGTTCAAATGTTCTAATGGGTTCCTTTCACTTTTGATACTTGGGGACTTAAGTTATTTTTGAGGCATTTGGGCACTTCAGGCCTGTGAAGTTAGGAGGCAAACCCCTTTGTTGTGAAGCCTATTCCAGGAAGCTACAGGATGACTGACTTGTGAAGGCTTTTGAAGGCCTTACACCCGTTTTGTTATAGATTCATCTCCAGTTACTGAAGGCCATGTCCTACTCTGTCAGACACAACAGACTGTTTAGTCTCAAGCAGAGAAAACGGGTGGGGACCTAATCCAGGTCTTCAGAATTTTCAAAGCCATTGATAAACTTAATCTTTCAACTTAACAGTGAATTGTGTACTCAAGGGCACCAGTGGAAATTAAAGGGGAATGCATTTAGGACTTGCAGTACCTGGATGAGCTATACAAACAAGCCTGATGGACTGAATGGTCTCCTCTTGTTTATCAAATTTCTTATGTTCTCATTTTTTTCCTGCCCGGATGCTGTCTGTTCTCTCTCCCATATCCTAGGCTGATTGTCTGGGTGTGTGCCATGGGATGAACTGGCAATCCGCCCAGAGTTGAAATTCTCCCTCATGCCTAATGATTTCTGTGAAGTGGCTGGGATGGATGGATGGATGGATGGGTTGTATTTATGCACTACTTGTAAAAAGTGCCATCTTAAGGTGTTTCACAATAACAAAGACATAAAAATGCATAATTCAGTTTTGCAAGTCTTCCCATTAATGAAGCTTACAAGCAGATGTTGCTGCATAGGCCCTAATGAATTCAGGTAGCTTGTTGCTCAGATATTTGCCAAAACAGCTAATGTAATGGCTCCCCATGATATGTATCCTTGTCTGTGAGACACCCAAGAGTTTGGTGGATTCAGAGCTCAGTAATCTAAAGAATAAAAAATGAACCAGTCCTAGAGATGGACTGTGCTGGTAACAGTTAATACATATGCAGAGAGGAGGAAAGTGCGCTTGAAATTAACTACGGCTCTTGTCTGCAGTAAATATAAGAATGAAGAGACTGATGAGAAATGAATGATTTAAGCGTTTTATGAACACATGCGAAATGTCTGAGCCTAATGTCACCTTTGAACAGTCTTTAGCGGCAGGTTAGGAAATAGAATTGCCACAAAAGGGACAAGACAAAATCATTCTTGTCTCTATTTTATCATCTTTGTTGACACAGATTTTTATGTTGTACACTTGGTGTACAGTATATTACATGTGCTAACACAAGTCTGAACAGTGAATGTGTGGCGAGCTGTTTCAGCGTAGCCCCTTTGTTGGTGTAGAGATCGCATAGAACCACAAAATTCAATTCATCCTTATTGTTCCTTTTAAGCACACCTCCGCTTTTAAGCCTAATGATTACAAATATAGTATAAAAGCGAAAGATAAAAAGGATTATTTAATAGTCAAAAATGACATTTGCATTTGGGTAGACAACATCTCAGCTACTACAAACATTGAAAAGAAAACAAATTAACTAAACAAAACAAAAATAATTTTAAGCAATTAATTAAAAATCAATATAACAGAGCAATAGCAACAGCATCAATTCTAGAAAGAGCATACTATCATAAAACAAAAACAAAGTCTCATTCCTGGCTCAAATGTATTTTCCTTTTTATATAACTTTTATTGTTGTCTTTTAAATATTATTTTGTAAAATATTTTTGTTTTTGCCTTTGCTTCCTTTTTGTTGTATAATTTGATTAATATTATTTTGTTTATTGATAATTCTGTGTTTACGATTAATGTTAGTATTGTGGTGTAGTCTGTATTTTGAGCCGAGGGAACAAGGCCCCCCAACCCTGAAGGCTGAAGACCCGTCCTCACTGGTATTTATGACCAAGCAGCAGAGCACACAGTTGCTTCAGCATTGTGATTGTTTCTGTATTTGCATTCCAGAGTTTGAGGACTATCATTGAATTGAGGTGATATCTCTGGTTTGTGTTTTTGGATTTATATATTTATTTGCTTTTAGGATTGTCTATTTTATTGTCATTTTGTCAATCAATAAATATTTTACAATTAAAAGAGCTTTGTTTTGTTTTGGACTGGAAGTTTTAATGGTTTCCTCTCTCCCTTTTATGAACATATACTGTAGCTCTCTAGTGCCTGTGCCTTGTTTTTTGACCTGTGCAGGCCACAAGTCTGCCTTTTCAGCTTGGGACCAGGCTGCCTGAAGAGGTGAAGCCTTCTTCTTTGATGCAGACCTGTGGTGAGAGCAGGTCTGGTTTTTGGCCTGCATCATTTTTGAGCTTTGTGAGTGGCAGGATCAGAACAAGTCACAACACAAATGCTTAAACCAATGTGTTTTTCCTAATATTGGTAGGAAGATTATTTATATCCCTGAAGCCCTGCCCTGGCTTAATGGGTTAGGAACGGGGATGGATGGATATGTCTCAAGTTAGCTATTGTTCTAAATAAAATTTGAGGGCTTAATAATTTCCTCAGTTTTGAAAAGTAATGTGTTGAGTTGCTGAGAGCTTTCTTATAGGCTTTGATGTTTTCAGCGCCTTCAGACTGGCAAATTGCAATTTTTTGAATTTCATTTATGCACTCGGTTTTGACTTTCTAATTCAAGATGGTGAGTGATCTTGTTAAATTCAAGGTGAATTTTTTTCTTTGATTGCCTTTGCTTTGAGAGGAACAGTTTTGTCTATTGTGTCTTTCATGTGGAAAGTAGTTGTTTGATTGCTTATTTATACGAATAGTTCCCTAGCACTCATCGGAGGTCAAACTTAAAATGTTATTATTATTTAAATGTCTAATAGGTTTGGTTCTAAGTTCTGTATTCATAGGCAAAGGGAGAACCAAAATCAAAGGTACTCAAATAATGACCTCAAATGGATTCATAAACAGGAGAAGTAATTACATTTTGAAGGTTAACACTATGAGTGATAATAAATTTAAAATTATCATTTTGAGCATGCCCAGGAAATTTCACAATTTCTAGAAATACCCCCAAAGAATTAATCAGGGAAAAATACATTTTGCTGAGGGTTTCTATCTCACCATCTAAGTGGATATTAAAGTCACCCAACAAGATTACTTTACCGTAATTAGCAGCTAAGGTTGATCACAAAGACTATAAGGTCAGTAAATTAGTAACATGCTTCACTCAAGATATATTTTGAATACATGTATTTACAGTGGATATTGCTGTATTTTTGTAGGTATTAATGATAGGTTCAGGGTCATTTGTATATTTAGGTATTGAAAATACACAAGTGGATGCATATAACAATACATAAATACACAAACTGAATTAAGCAGCTTTGTCAATATAAAATTGTTATGATATACCGTACACATGCACAGGTATGGACAATCAAACAATAGTGTTTTTAGTTTCCCGGTGTAAACACAGCCATATAATGTAACTCTCTGCTCTCCATCAGTGCTGTTCACTTGACGTCTCACAGGATTTAGACCATTAGTATCTGTGTGTGCACTACGGCCAAAATTCATTAAATTCCATTTACTACATACAACATCCAACAACAATGAAAAAGAATTGAGAGGGCTGTGTTAAATGGCAGACTAGGAGACTCCTACTGTAGATCATCCTTAATTGACCCTGCATGAATTTATGTGGGTGCATGTGCAAGTGAATCTTGTCATGGACTGACAGCTCATCCAGAGTTGCTTCTTGTCCTGCTCCAGTGCTTTTGGGACAGACTCAGGCTCACCAAGACCCTAAATTAAAATTAACAAGGTTTGGGAAAGTTTTATTTGAACAATTAATTTACATGATAACCAATTACTTAATGAATAAACATATTCACACTAAGTGAATTTAAGTGAATAAGTATTTTGTTTTCATCTATATTCCATTTTAATTTCATATCAGTATTTCCTTTTTTGTTTTATCAGGGCAGATGTATATTTTTTGTTTTAGTTTCATTTCGACACTCAGTATATGTATCGGTACATAGACGTTAAGTCAGCTCACCACACTTATGTCCAAAAGTACACTATAATCACAAACTTGTCTACTGCCTAAAAGTTCTACTGTTTATTGAGAAAACATAATTGTTATAGAAGAGAAAATGAACTGAATGCAGAACTGTTCACAGAGGAAAAAAACAAACTTTCAAATCATTCAAGAATACAGTTTAAAACAAGCAAATACTGCAATGGGTACAGTGGCTTTCAATTTTGATGCCTTATTGTTTTACCCTGTTCAGTTTGTAATGCCACTGGGTATCAGTATTTGCTGATGTTTACTTGCCCAGTTGAATTCATGCTACCAGCTTAACTGTGACAGCGTACATAGAGAGGGATTTACCTGACAAAAACTAAACCTACACTTCATGTACAGATAGCTGGACGAATATAATGGAGGTGAAAGAGGGCTGATTGACCCAGATATTTTCACACAGCTCCTACTTGTATGATTATTTAAATTACATTTGAGAATCAGCGACATTACTGGTGGGATTTAGAACCAACACGCCTTCACTACACTCTCATCCACTAACCAGCATCAGTCCACGTCGATACTCAGCTGTAGCCCTGCCACTTTCATGGTTGCAAAGCTGTTTATGACGTCTTTCCTTAAAAATAAGTTTGTCTGACATCCTAAAGGACTTGGTGTGTCCATAATTGAGTATATTTATTAGTAAGCAAGTCATTTAAAATTGCTCATTGTGCCTTCTTGTCCTGCAGAAGATCCTTGGAGCTTGGACAAACAGACACATCTTTTGTAATTTGTCAGCATACGGTCACCACCTGCTCATTGTGGATCCAAAATCAAATCTCAAGTTGAACACAGTCTAGCACTGCATTGCTGAGAACTCAAATTGGCTTTCTAAAATTAAGGGGTAATCAAACTTCCTGGTTGCTTATTTTTTAAGACAATTCACCTTTATAAATTGTTCACAAACAGCCAAAAGTACAATTAGCTGTCAGTTATTCAGATGGGAGAGTGTGAAGCTCCACTTTTGTATACTTGACATAGTACCTACACGCAAGATGTCTGCTCAACTGATATCATACTAGGCATAGTTAACTGCTCAATAGCGTCTGGTATTTTTAAAATTCTTTAAAAATTGCAGTTGTTCTGTTTTGGATAATTTTACACCCATCTCCCAACAAACTAAGAAAAACTATCATTTTTTTTATATATATAAACAGTTAAATGACTTGAAAAAATGTTACTCATGTTAAATACAAGTTGGGTTTTACATCTCATAAAGTTAAATTTAACTTAATCACAGCACCGAAACTTGTCTTGTCTAATTAGAGTATGACTTAAAGCTTAAAAGTGATGTGAAGAATATATCCGTCCGTGTTCTTTAAACTGCTGCATTTAATACTGTAGACCACAGCATTCTCATTACCCATCTTAGACATTGGACTGGCCTTTCTGGTAGTATTTCAGTTCAGTTGTATGGTTGGTTGGTTGGTTGGACGCATGCACTTATAGCACTTTGCTACGCACACCACATGCTGAATCACAGGGAAAAAATTCTTTATACCATAAGTATTGCTGACTGTACATCAGAAAGGTGTGATATTATGTACTGTATGATCATAATAAGGGATCCATTCTATTTATTGTTTGTACTTTGTATGCTTACACTAAGATTGAACATTTATCAACAAAATGTAAATCACCCTAGCTACGAATGCACACAGCTATACTTATCTGTAGCACCACATGACCCCGAGGCTCTCAACCTCCTGATGAATAGTAATTTCCTTAAATTCAAGGAAAAAAATACATATAGTTATTGGCTGCAGTTAAAAAAAAAAGCAAGGATCTTAGGGAAAATATGATCATCTAACATCGCAAAACCAAATGTTAAGAATCTATAGGTGTCATTATCGATTCAGGGCTCATTTTTAAATCACCTAGTAAAGTTATTACAAAGACTATGTTTTCATTTAAAAAACAGACATATGAGAGGTCAGTCATTAGTATCATTCCAAGATGCTGAGAAATTAGCCCTAGATTTTTTTGTAATGCACTCCTATCAGGATCACCAAGAAATGACAGAGACTGGCTGCAACTTTACCTACATTAGTATCGTTACATTGGCTGCCTGTGTCCTTTGAGTTTGATTTTAAAACCCTCTTCATAGACTACAAAGCTCAGGAGAATCTTGTTACTATACTATACTATATACTATACTATATTTCAGAATGCCTGCCCCCATATTTTTATAAGCATAATCTTAGATCTTCAAACACTACCTTTCTCAATGTTCAGAAAACAAAGTACTGTATAAAAGAACTGACGACATAGCCTTTTGCAGACATAAATGAAGCTAGTGACATTAAAACATCTCACAAAACACATTTTTTAAATGTATCCTTTTCAAGATTTATTTATATATCTATTCTCAATAAAACTAAAATCCTGTATCCTTTATGGTAAAAGAAAGTACACATTTAAAGATATGGCAAAAAGTACAAACTTCTAAAATTTGTTTGCATGTAAATATACTAGCACATATTTCTGAATGTAAAATAAGAGAAGAAAAAGACTAATTAAACAATTATCAAAAATCATTTAGAAGTAAGACTGAACTATTTATTTGTGAAACTGGTTGGAATGAAACCCCACAGTCACGATGAACTTGGTAAATCCTGTTGCAGGACACTGCATCATAAGCAGATCTTAAAGAATAACTGTCACATTTAAGTACTGTAGAATGTCTTTTGGGGTTGGGCAGTTTTTTGGCTTTTGAATGCCTAGAAGTTTCTTTTTTCCAGGATCTGTGCCTTCCTTCCTTGACCATCAAGCCACATTACATACTTTGAAATCAAAGACTAACTTTTGCCACTAAAGTCTCTAATTGTTATACCAGCAAAAGTCAGCATCCACTTTCAAAGTAAAGTATGTGCTGCGGCTAGATATTAAATTGCGCGGTCTGAAAAAATGTTCTCATCTCTGCTCTCTGGCACGTTGCAGACAGAGTACTTCCAGAATCGAAGCGCATGAACAGCATGAGCGATATGACCTTTATCACCTGCTAACTCTGGGAGAAGGCTGGGGAACACCAGCGAAAAATAAGCTTTGCCTTCCTCGACCTGCGGAAAGCGTTTGACATTGTCAGCCATGAGATGCTTTGGGAAATACTGTAAGTTTTGCTATCCCCCAAAATTCCTCACTATGCTTTGTCTATTTCAGTGATGGTGAACCTTTTGGGCAAATGCCTAATTTGACTCTGCTGGCATGTCACCCCCATTAGACAAGAGAGAAACAATTCTTTACATATTAATTTATTAAAAAAAAATAGCCCAATCATGTGTGGGAATATGTATTATAAAAGTAAAACAATAATCAGTGACTTACAGTAGAGAAAATGATATGCACATTGATTCTAACTGGGCTTGTAATAGTGCACTAATATTACCCTACTTTTAAAAGAAATTTTGAATTGAATTGAAAAAAATATGGAATACATTGCATTTGATTTGATATCAATAAATGAATTTTTGTTGCTGAGCTTTAATAGATAAGTCTGAAATTAAAGGTAGGTACTTTGTAAAATTCAAGCCCAAACAAGCAGTACTAACCTCATCTGTCAGTCGGTTTCTTTTGTCCATTTTAATGTTGTTTAATGCCAAGAATAAGGTCTCACAAAAGTATAACATGGAAAATAAGCCAGTTCTAGAAAGGATTAAGAGGGACTGTTGAGAGAAATGTAAAAAAAAACCAAAACAAATGCAGCTCTACTGTACGGAAGTGTAAGCCTGGAGAGAGAACATTAGCACTGCCCTTTGCAGACTACTGAGACAGTATACCGAAATATCCTTTGAGTGTAATAACCTTCTTACCTATGCAGCAGTGTTGTTTATGGAAGCTCTGAACCACACAATGAAAAAAAAAAAAAAAAAGATGGAATAGCCCTTATCTCATACATATACTGTATGAACGTGAAAATATCACGAATGAAGTACGTACAGGATACGTGCAAGATGAGGGTTATCCCATAATTTTTTTTCATTGTGAGGTTCAGAGCTTCCGTAGTTGTTGAACTGGCTCCTGGCGTAAAATAATTCAGTGCACTTCACCCGAGCAACGAATGCAAAAGCTGATTTCACGCAAATGCCGATAGTGTGCTCATTTTGAGAACTGCAGTTGCAGATATGCGCTTGTGCCATGACAATGAGCTTCCTCTGCAGCAGTTAGAAGTCAACTGAACTGTGCAGCTGCCGTGATGACAGATGAAGGGCTGACAAAGATAGTGAGAATCTATTTTAAGCTCTGGGTGATGCAGGGTCTCATATTTCTAATATTTGTGTTTGTTCAGTTTCTTTGGTAACTCAGGTGTTAGTGAACTCTGGCATGTCATAGGTTCGCCATCACTGGTCTATTCCATGACAGAATGAGGGCAAAAGTCATTGTTGGTTCTCTGCTCCCTTCGAAATTACTGTAGGGGTCAAGTAAGGCTGTGACCTGGCTCCAGGGCTCTTCAAGATTTAACTTGTCACCATCACTCTTCTCTCCAGAAATGCTTTGGACACCACTGATGAAGCAGATCAGGCACTGACTGGATGGTTATATTTTCAACCTCGAAAACCTTCTTGACAATCATCTATGAGCTTCAGTATGCTGATGATATTGCTGGTGTAGCTGTTCACCGGGGAAGCATTTAAAGGACCGTTGAGTCCATACACTACATATTTCTGGAAGGGCCACGAAATCAGCACCTCCAAGACACTGACCCTTCCAGCGCACATATCCTGCAAAAGACATCAAGATTGGCAACAAGACACTAGGGAACATGCAATCCTTCTCCTACTTCAGAAGCATAATTTTTTGCAATGTGACTGAAGAGATTGCAAACCACCTCTGACCAGCCACCTCTGTACTTGGCTGCCTACGTGAGCATGTCTTTTATAACCAAAACCTCCACATGGTGAGTCCTGTACTCCCTACTGTAAGCATTCAACATGCGCGGACTCCAAAAGATCTGGGGCATCACTTGTGAGGTCAGGATTCCACACATTAAAATTCTGGAATGATGCTTATCTTTATGGTGAACTCACTAAAGGATTCCAACCCCGGGGTGGCCCAAAGAAACACTGGAAGGACTACTTCAAGCATTTTCTCAAGGCCTGCTCCATTACACATAGGCAGCTTGAGATATATGCTGGAGATCACGTGCTTTGGAGACCGACTGTAATTGAAGGAGTCGGTCACTTCGAGGAACAATGGTCCCATCGACAAGAGGAGAAGAAAGTGACAAGACATCACCATTGACACCAACCCACTGTGCCTGAGGGGCAACTCCCCTGCCCATTGTACCTCTGGGCCTTCCCTTCTGAAATTAGGCTGCTCTCCCATCAGCATATACACGGGAGGGGTGACAGATGGATAAATGGATGGACAGCATCATCATCAGATCAATGGACCGCCATGACTTGCTGTCATGCATCATATATACCATACTCTGAACTACTAAGATGCAACATAACCACTGAAGACTGAAATGCTCATCAACTGAATGGACTTTGTCTTTCACCTAATAGCAAACACTTTTCCACTGTCTGCTACTTGCGACTTGTTAAAGACTGTCCCAAGGCTACTTGACCTAAGCAAGATATACTGTACATTTATTCTCTTACTTGCAAAAGCATCACTGCAATTTTGGGTTCACAATCATACTAGAGTTTTAAAGGAAATGTCTTTATGCCTTTTTGTCATATTGTTGAACTTACAGAGAAAGTAAAATTTGTGTGTTTATGTATATTATTTAAAAAGGACATGTTTTCAAAATCACAGATTTAATAAATGCATTACAGCCATTAAATTTTTACACTACATGATGTTTTCTATAATGCCTCCATAACAGACAAGAAGAGCAAAGTACATATGAGAGAACTGATACAATACGCATTCCTTAGTAAATTTTTTGTAATTGTGTGACCTGTGTTGTAGTAATACTAAATTATTCGTATTTCCTCAAACTATCCCCGAACCAAGCTGCTTGCATCTGTCTAGGTACCAATTGTTTTTACACTCTTACTGATATAGACAGAAAGTACAAAAAATGTCAGCATGTGGGAGTGGCGGCTGGCACTGCCAGAGATTGAGTACAAATCATGGCTGATAAGATACCTGCATATCTAGACAAACCCCACATGTACACAGAAAGAACATGCAAACTCAAGGAACTCCGGCACCAAGACAGGCATTGAAACACGGACCTGTAACTAACCACTGCATTATCATGCTGCCCTCCTATGAAAATATCTGATATTTGCCATATAAAGCCCTACCTAGTGGGTTAGCGCTGAACTTCTCATTCAAAACAAACAATAGCTTGTAAAATGTTGTGTATCCAACACTGTAGCACAGTAGTTAGTACTGCTACATCGCAGATTCTGAATACAAATCCCACAACCAGTCACTGACCATGTGGAGTCTGCATGTCCTACCACTGTCTGCATTGATTTTCTTGACTTTCCTTTACACACAAACAAAGAAACAAACATGTGTGAATTAGATGAAACAGTGATTTCAAATCATTCTCTTGTGTGAATGAGAATGTGGGTGTACATGTGAGAATGACTTGTGACAGACTGACATCATGTCCAGAGGTGGTTCCTGCCTTGTCTGCAGTGCTGGTTGGATACCATCTGACCCCTCACAACCATGAACTGGACAAAACAGATTTGTGACTGTGCAAAACATAAGAGCATGGATCCAACTAAGCAGCTCAATCCAAAGCAGGTTATTCCCCCACACCAGTTTTGCACCTCCTGGTTTTACTTTCTAAGAGAAACGTTGCAAGTTCAAAAAAATCAATGGTATGCTTTAAAAATAAAAAAATATGATGATTAGGGTTGGATGTATTGAAACTTTCCTTTTACACCAATGTTGCGCTGATACCCTATACAATTGAACATAATAATGTTTTTGAATAATAAATTATTTTCAAAAAAAGTTTTTGCAATAAAGGTTGGCAATAGTTTTATTGTTAAAGAATGTAATACAAGAGTTTGAGTTGCCTACCTGTTAGTCAATGCAAAGCTTGCAGTAAAAATAAGACATTTCTTTTTAAGTTTTCTCCTTGTCACATTTACCAAGTATTTTCTGATTTTTGACCAAGTAATGCTTTAGATATAATGCAAAAGGTCCAGCAAGTTAATCAGAAGATAATCAAATGTACCAACACTGATGACATCTGCTAGACTGACTGACTGACTGACTGACTGGCTGAGAGAAAATAAAGTTAACTGAAACTGGTACATTGCAGGGTCTTCTACTGTATTTATTTTGTATTACCGTTACTTCGAATCCCGTCACATATTACTCTTGATCTGCTGGGTGTTTATTCAGGTACTCCAATTTTCCTTACCATATCCCAAAAATGTGGCTTTAAGTTTGGTTCCTGCCTTGTGCCCAGTGCTGCCAAGAAAAGCTCTAGACCCATAAGACTAACATTTGATAAGGTGTAAATTATTTAGCAACCTACACATGATATTAACTGTTTACATATTCTTCTGATTGAAACACTGACAGGTTAAGTGACTTTGCGCAGGGTTACACAGCCAGTGATATGGTTTGAGTGAACACATATGTACCTTAGCCAAACAGGCAGCTCCAAATGAAGATTTGCATATCTGGCATTGGAGCAGCTTTGGCTGCAAAGTGATGTGTTAACTAATCAGAAATACTGCTTGTTTGTTCAATGTAAAAGTAAAAGTTTCAAAAAAATAAAGAAAATGATGAACTTCAATTGTTTAAAAGCCTTTTAGCTTCCTTCCATTATAAGAATGTTGTTTTTCTGTTCTCAAGATGGGGGTTAGCTTCACTAGCATCTGCTCACTGGCAAAATATTAAAGCTCATGAAACGGCCCTGCATATCCCGGGTAACAGTGCACCTTTCTCTTAATGTTTCTGAGAGTAATTCTAAAAGTAAAACCAGTCACACAGGCAGTGTGCCTTAGTATACAACAAAATGAACCTTAAATTGAAAAGTTGCCTGTTTGAACCTCACCTGTCTCACTACGTGACTCTGCGGCAGAGGCAGAGTTTAAACTAAACAGCCTTGTTGTTTTAAAGTACGGCTTCTTAGTTACAAAGTCATACTGCTTGCCTAACTGACCTTGAATTGTCCAGCTAGTAGAATTGTGTTCTAGTTATAAAAATATGGACAGTGCCATGAAGACATATTTGCCTCCTTCCCAAATTCCTCTATTATTGCCACGGAGTGGCTACCTAACACTTTCATGTTTTTTTTCTCTTTAAAAATGCACACAGGAATTTTCTGACAAAGCAAAATGGTAGCAGAATTAAGCAGAGAAATGCACAATTAAATGGAATATTTCACTATAAGAATCCATTTTGAACTATAAAATAGTTATTGTAAAAGCCAAATTACCATTCAAATATCATATTTATATGCATTTTAAGATAATTTTAAAGTGAATTACCCATAATGCCAAATATTGATATTTCAAGATATCTGATATTGACATCCTGGTTACTCTAAAATACTTGAAAAAGTAGGGGCTAATCAGTTTTAGTTTCACCTTATGGTTTATTTGAGAAATTCCAGCACCTGTCAGAGTACAGAAGGGGCACTAACACATGTTATAAACGACATTCCGATATCCTCTGATGAAGGACGTTTCACAGTAATTACAGTATGTTGTTAGATTTAAGCGCAGTATTTGACACTACTGACTATTCTATTTTACTACACAGGCTGAAAAATGACATTGGGCTTACAGGCACTTCTGCTTGTCTGGTTTAGTTCTTATTTTTCAAATCATTACACACAAACCCCTCCTTGAACTGCCACCTTATCGTGGTGGAGGGGTTTGCGTGTCCCAATGATCCTAGGAGCTCTGTTGTCCGGGGCTTTATGCCCCTGGTAGGGCCACCCAAGGCAAACTGGTCCTAGGTGAGGGATGAGACAAAGTGCGGTTCAACAAACCTCCAATGATGAATCAAACCTTTGGACAACATTTTCTCTTGCCCGGACGAGGGTCACCAGGGCTCCCTTCTGGAGCCAGGCCTGGAGGTGGGGCTCGATGGTGAGCGCCTGGTGGCCGGGCTTGCACCCATGGGGCTCGGCTGGGCACAGCCCGAAGAGGTAATGTGGGTCCCCTTCCCATGGGCTCACCACCTATGGGAGGGGCCAAGGAGATCAGGTGCAGCGTGAGTTGGGTGGTGGCCGAAGGCAGGGACCTTGGCGGTCCGATCCTCGGCTACAGAAGCTGGCTCTTGGGACGTGGAATGTCACCTCTCTGAAGGGGAAGGAGCCTGAGCTAGTGCGTGAGGTCGAGAGGTTCCGGCTAGATATAGTCGGGCTCACCTCGATGCACAGCTTGGACTCTGGAACCAATCTCCTTGAGAGGGGCTGGACTCTCTACCACTCTGGAGTTGCCCCCGGTGAGAGGTGCCGAGCGGGTGTGGACATACTTATTGCCCCCCGATTTGGAGCCTGTTCATTGGGGTTTACCCCAGTGGGCCTTCGGGTGGGGGGAAGGGTCCTAACTGTTGTTTGTGCGTATGCACCGAACAGCAGTTCGGAGTACCCACCCTTTTTGGAGTCCCTGGAGGGGGTGCTAGAGGGCATACCTTCTGGATACTCCCTCGTTCTGCTGGGAGACTTCAATGCTCACGTGGGCAATGACAGTGAGACCTGGAAGGGTGTGATTGGGAGGAATGGCCCCCCCGATCTGAACCCGAGCGGTGTTTTGTTATTGGACTTCTGTGCTCGTCACGGATTGTCCATAACGAACACCATGTTCAAGCATAGGGGTGTTCATATGTGCACTTGGCACCAGGACACCCTAGGCCTCAGTTCGATGATCGACTTTGTGGTCGTGTTGTCGGACCTGCGGCCACATGTCTTGGACACTCGGGTGAAGAGAGGGGCGGAGCTGTCAACTGATCACCACCTGGTGGTGAGTGGGCTTCGATGGTGGGGGAGGAAGGCCTGGTAGGCCCAAACGTGTTGTGAGGGTCTGCTGGGAACATCTGGCAGAGTCCCCTGTCAGAAGTAGCTTCAACTCCCACCTCCGGCAGAACTTCGACCACATTCCGAGGGAGGTTAGGGACATTGAGTCCGAATGGGCCATGTTCCGTGCCTCTATTGTTGAGGCGGCTGACCGGAGCTGTGGCCGTAAGGTGGTCAGTGCCTGTCGTGGCGGCAATCCCCAAACCCGTTGGTGGACACCGGTGGTGAGGGATGCCGTCAAGCTGAAGGAGGAGTCCTACAGGACCTTTTTGTCCTGTGGGACTCTGGAGGCAGCTGATAGGTACCGGCAGGCCAAGCGGAATGAGGCTTTGGTAGTTGCTGAGGCAGAAACTCGGGCGTGGGAGGAGTTTGGGGAGGCCATGGAGAACAACTTTCGGACGGCTTCAAGGATATTCTGGTCTACCATCCGGTGTCTCAGGAGGGGGAAGCAGTGCAGTGTCAACACTGTATATGGTGGGGATGGTGCGCTGCTGACCTCAACCCGGGATGTTGTGGGTCGGTGGGGGAGTACTTCGAAGACCTCCTCAATCCCACTAACATGCCTTCCAATGAGGAAGCAGAGCCTGGGGACTCGGAGGTAAGCTCCCCCATCTCTGGGACTGAGGTCACCGAGGTGGTCAAAAAACTCCTTGGTGGCAGGGCCCCGGGGGTGGATGAGATATGCCTGGAGTTCCTCAAGGCTCTGGATGTTGTAGGACTGTCCTGGTTGACACGCCTCTGCAACATCGCATGGACATCAGGGACAGTGCCTCTGGATTGGCAGACTGGGGTGGTGGTCCCCCTCTTTAAGAAGGGGGACCAGAGGGTGTGTTCCAAGTACAGAGGGATCACACTCCTCAGCCTCCCTGGAAAAGTCTATTCGGGGGGTCCTGGAGAGGAGGGTCCGTCAGATAGTCGAACCTCGAATTTAGGAGGAACAGTGTGGTTTTCGTCCTGGTCGTGGAACAGTGGCCAGCTCTACACCCTTAGCAGGGTCTTGGAGGATGCATGGGAGTTTGCCCAACCAGTCTATATGTGTTTTGCAGACTTGGAAAAGGCGTTCGACCGTGTCCCTCGGGGAATCCTGTGGGGGGTACTCCGAGAGTATGGGGTACTGGACCCCTGATAAGGGCTGTTCGGTCCCTGTACAACCGGTGTCAGAGCTTGGTCCGCATTGCTGGTAGTAAGTTGAACCCGTTTCCAGTGAGAGTTGGACTCTGCCAGGGCTGCCCTTTGTCACCGATACTGTTCATAACTTTTATGGACACAATTTCTAGGCGCAGCCAGGGCGTTGAGGGGGTCCGGTTTGGTGGACTCAAGATTGGTTCACTGCTTTTTGCAGATGATGTTGTCCTGTTTGCTTCATCAGGCCATGATCTTCAGCTCTCTCTAGATCGGTTTGCAGCTGAGTGTGAAGCGGCTGGGATGGGAATCAGCACCTCCAAATCCGAGACCATGGTCCTCAGCCGAAAAAGGGTGGAATGACCTCTCAGGGTTGGGAGCGAGATCCTGCCCCAAGTGGAGGAGTTCAAGTATCTCGGGGTCTTGTTCACGAGTGAGGGAAGAATACAGCGGGAGATCGACAGGCGGATCAGTGCGGCATCCGCAGTAATGCAGGCGTTGCATTGGTCTGTCGTGGTGAAAAAATAGCTGAGCCACAAGGCAAAGCTCTCAATTTACCAGTTGATCTATGTTCCTACCCTCACCTATGGTCATGAGCTATGGGTAGTGACCGAAAGAACGAGATTGCGAATACAAGCGGCTGAAATGAGTTTCCTCCGCAGGGTGTCTGGGCTCTCCCTTAAAGATAGGGTGAGAAGCTCAGTCATCTGGGAGGGGCTCAGAGTAGAGCCACTGCTCCTCCGCATCAAGAGGAGTCAGATGAGGTGGCTCGGGCATCTGATCAGGATGCCTCCTGGATGCTTCCCTGGTGAGGTGTTCTGGTCACGTCTAACCGGGAGGAGGCCCTGGCGAAAGCCCTGGACATGCTGGAGGGACTATGTCTCTCGGCTGGCCTGGGAACGCCTTGGGATTCTCCCAGAAGAGCTAGAAGAAGTGGCCGGGGAGAGGGAAGTCTGGGCATCTCTGCTCAAGCTGCTGCCCCCGTGACCCGATCTCGGATAAGCGAAAGAGGATGGATGGATGGATGGATTATACACAGAAGTGAAATATTGTGTCTTGCAGGACTCAATACTGGGACCTTAACTGTTTTCACTTTACATGCTTCCACTGGGATCAATCATTAGAAAGTATAACATTAATATTCACAGATATGCAGATGACACCCAGTTATACCTTTCTTTTAGTCCAAATGACATTTCCCTAATGTTGTCCTTAATTACATGTGTTAGTGACTTAAAAGAGTGAATGGGTGTGAACTACTTGACTTTGAACACAGACAAAACAGAAATATTAATTACTGGAGGGAATGATGCTGATGTTTTTTGTTTTTCTTTTTTATTATTTAACTCATTTGCAATCACCACTAGATCTACTCAATCAGTCCACAATCTAGGCATTATTTTTGACACTACCATGTCATTTAAAGCAGACATTACAAAACTGTCCAAAACATGTTTTTTTCCATCTTAAAAATGTTGGAAAATTAATACGCTTTCTAAAAATGCAGGATACTGAGAAATTCATTCAAGCATTTATTTCTAGTAGGATTGACTACTGTAATGCAGTGTTCACTGGCTGTTCAAATTGTTCTTTATACAGCTTTTTGTTATTTCAAAAATGCTGCTGCAAGAATTATTATAAGAACAAGGAAATAACAACACATAACTTCAGTTCTTAAATCCTTACACTGGCTGCCGGTTAAGTTTAGGGTAGATTTCAAAATCCTCCTTTTAAAATATAAACCTTTAAATGGCAAAGGTCCTTCTTACTTATTACTTACAAACAAGAGCACACATTAAGATCTTAAGATGCCGGCCTGTTTATGATTTCAAGGATTAATAACATTACAGTGGGAGGCCGAGCATTTAGTTACAGGGCCCTGAAGCTGTGGAATGGTCTGCCTGCTACTATAAGAGGTGCCTTTTCAGTCTCCGCTTTTAAATCCTGGCTGAAGACTCACTGCTTCAGTTTAGCATATCCTGTGTAGAGCTGCTGATTAGCTGCATCTCTGTGATTAGTCAAGTAATATGATATTTATAAACTGTTAACACTCGTCTATTCGGTTTCTGTTCTCAGTACTCACATGTGACACTTGGTGCCTCTGCTTTACTTCCAAGTTGTTTGCCAACCTATGGAAAAGTCATCTCAAGTAAAGGAGCACTGGAATCATTGGGGTAGAAGGGTCCTTTCATCAGATGGGCTGGCCCTGCACTGATTCAGCTGTGCAATGGCCAGTACGAGGGTGGCAGCTTATTGTCTGAGGTCTCCAGGACTGTGAACAAATCTGTGTCTTCATGTGTGATAGGTCTGTATTTAGTGAGTGATATCTTTTCTTGCATTTTGCTTTGTAGTTTGTACTATTACTATTGTAGAGTACTGTTGCATTCCTGAGGTGGCAATGATAGATTGGTCATCTAGCTCTATGAAGAAGATTACTCATGTTCTGTTTTTTGTATTTACCCCATTTTTTTAAATACATTTTACCATATTTCAAATGAAGATATGTTGTAATAAGTTCCTGAGCCTTTTGCAGCATATCCAAATCACTTCCTGTAAAATTGCCTATTCTTTCAGCAGGCCTTCTTTAATTTTGTGATCTCTTGAAATTCATTTGAGATGTATTGAATTGCATAGGAGGACCGAATGAGGTTCTGCTCCGTTTGAGGTCAAGGGATATCATATCTTAAAGATATCACAACATCGTTAATTATTAATTACAGTACTTTTAAAATTTATTTCACAATATCTAAAATAACCTTCCTGTGCATTTCAAGATATTTCAAATGCATTTAGGGATATCTTAAAATACGTAGAAAGTCTCATTGAAAGAACAAGAAATGCTACAAGGTGTAGGTTTGACATAGATATCTCAGAATGGATACAAAGCAAATTTTATGAATCTTGAAATGCACAGAAGATATTTTGAGATATCTAAAAATGTATTTTTGATATCCCGAAAAGGTATCTCAAAATGCAGTGCAAAGTATCAAGAGAACATATTTTAAGATATCTTGAATTGAGTTTCAGATGTCTTTAAAGGTGTACTGTATTTGAAGATAGCGGAAATTAATTTTGAGATATCTTTAAGTATTAATTTGCCTTGTCATACTTGCAGCTTCTAGGGCCTGGACCCCACACTCTGGCTATGGAACACAAATACTTGAACTACAGAATTTCAAATTAACCACTAGATGGCACTCAGATCTTTAAATTCTGAGAGTGTTTATGTGACTTGCAGCCATATTTGCTAAAATTGTCTGATTTTATACTAGATTTTAAAAATATTAAATAATCTCTAAGTTTCACAAAAGTAGTAATTCATTTTTATGTAGTTTGTCTCTTAAAAACAATGTAACTGCCTAGATTATCCCTTCTTGCACCCAATCCAATGATATTGGTCAGCATCTTGCTCATTGTTGATACATCAGTAAATTATCCCAGACATTATTGGCTATTAAAAGATGTAATCTTAATAATAGCAATAGTAATCCTAGTGCACGTGTCAAGTGTGGCACAGTAGTTAGAAATGCTGTCTTGCAGATCAATTGTCCTGGGTTGGAATCCCACATCTGGTCATTGTCTGAGTTTTCCATTCTCCCATGAAAATCTGTGTGCTAAGTTAGCTGGTGAATCTAAATTGGCCGGCTAGATTTCCTGATCATGAATTCAGTTCCATTTAATTCAGCACTACACTGCCTGCAGGCTCAGAGTGCTTTAGCAGCTTCACATGTAAAATGCAATTACAAACTGAGCAAATTACATAATGAATGAATACCTGTGTGACGTGACCCTGTGTTCGGATTCAGCGGGTTGGAAAATGGATGGATGGATGGATGAATAGGCAACAGGGTGGCACAGTGATAGCATTACTGCTTCACAGGAAAGAGACCTTGGTTCATGTGCCAGGTGCTCCTTGGAGTTCACATGCGGTTGCCATGTTTGTGTGGGTTTCCTCCCACAGTCTAAAGACATACAGGTTAGGTGGATTGCTGATGCTCAACTGGCTCTGGTGTGTGTGTGTGTGTGTGTGTGTGTGTGTGTGTTCACCCTGCGATGAGTTGGCACCCTGTCCAGGGATTGTTCCTGCCTTGAACCAGCTGCTTCCTGAGACAGGCTCCAGCGGCCCTGTGATCCTGCTCTGTATAAGTGGGTTTGTGAGATGAACGGATACGAATGAACATAATGAATACACATAAAAACACAAATTTGTATAAAAACACATTAAAATAAAGCAATTTCAAAGAGATCAACATAAATGTAACAATGTGTTCATTAACATTATGTTAAACTATGGACAGTTGATAACAGAAGAGAGGAAAACAAACTCCAGTCAGCACCATCCCTGGATAAAATGTCTGGCGAGTCCAACGTCAGGCAGAGTCACAGTCCTGAATGAGACAAACTGTTCACTGTCCCAGGAGATCAGGTTGGAATCCTTGCCTAGTAATTGCCTACCTGAAGTTTGCATGGTTCTCCCTAGGTATTCCAATTTTCTCTTATAGTCCAAAGATGTGTGTGTTAAGTTAACTGTCATGAGTGAGTGCTGGTGTAAGTGTGCCTTGGACCTGTGATGGACTTGCCGGCGATGATGATGATGATGATGAACAAAAGCAACTGGGCTTGGAGGTAATTTTTTTGGGTATACTATATTTACTAATAAAATTCATTGGAACTGGGTTCAAACTGTGTAATTTATACAGACAATATCTATGCCTATGGAAATTAATAATGTGGACAGTGTGATGACTAAGTGGCTAGTGCTACTGCCTCACAGCTACAGGGACTATTATTGAAAACCTGACTATCCTAGGGGTGACTTTAATTTGGCCTAGCATTTGAGTATGCCTTGCCATGGACAAACATGCTACGGAGGGCTCATATCTACCACACATTCAGTGTTGTTTAGGGCAGGCTATAGTTCTTCATGATCCTGTAAAAAAATGGATGAATGAATCATAGCAGTTATGGGAACAATCCATCACTACAATCTTTAAACCAGCACTCAGATTTGAGGTCAGGGTAAATCAGATGAAAAGAGCTATTGCTTCTTCTGTGTTTGCTTATATTCCTTATTGGGTTGTAGACGTTGCTAAAGTAGTATGTAAAATTAGGAGAATATTAAATTGCAGATTATTTCAGTATAATACCAAGACATTACTGTATGGGTAGCCTACATACTGTAAAAAGGAAAAAATTGTGTTTCTGGTCTATTTGTGCAATTTTATACAGTATGTATGTGAGGAGCCCATCCCTTAAGTCTAGTACATGGGTTAATAAGCAGCAAACTTGCGTCCAAACATGAAATAAAATTATATTTTTCTTAGAAACATTTATTGTAACAGCCTTGAGAGATGGTAACAGTGACCGTATAGTCAAAGAGAAAATATCAGGGAGCAAAACATGCTTTTCTGTTTCTCTTCCTAAACGGAGCATAAGCCTTTATTTGTGAATATTGCTTTCCTCTCTCAAATAACTACTGTACTTCTAATATCTTCTCCTGGAAGTGAATCTTCAACTCATTATAACTCCTAGTTGTAGTCTTTCTAGTGCGCCAGGTATCATTCATTTCTGCCAAAACCCATGGGGGTCCCCTGATCAATCACATGGAAAATACGCTACTTTTTAGGGTGAATCTAAATGGTCTGAATTCAACATATGCTGCTGTCATCTCACAGCTCCAGGCACCCTGGAAAGTCCAAAAAGCCAAGTATGTCTGTAGCTTCCTGTAATTTCAGACCGGTGGGGCTACAATGCATATTTCTAGATGGACAGAAAGCCCAAGGCCAGTCTAAAATGCTCTCTATTAATTCCTATGGCTACTTTCAGGGGAAATTACTGCCAATATTCTGTCTGCAGCTCCTCAGGAGCACTCCTCTACCCACATTGGCTTCACGAGCAATTCATATATTTTGACATATAGTCCTTACCCTGTCTTACCTTCTCAAAGAGCAATTTGGTATTTTGGCCACCCTTTGACAGACATAGTGGTGTGTTGTTTGCAGGGCTTACATCGGCACCATCTCAAGTCACATAAGTCAGAGGGCTTCTGAAGTAAAGTTTATTTTTTATGTATCAAATTATTTAACTACTGGAAATAAAATCTGATTTTTATTTAATGACTAGAGGGCTTAGCCCCTGCTCGCTTTGCTCGCCAACCCCCCTAGGCTGCGCTACGCACCAGCCACTTCGCGTCTCTGCCGCTTGTGTTGTGAAGAGGGGGGCTGAATGCACCCCAAGGAGATGCATCGCTCCTCTGAAACGATGATACAATGAGAAACAAATTGTTTTTTTGTTTTTTTTACCTCCTCTTTGCTCGATCTGCTGCTGCTCACACAGCATTTCAAACATTTAAAAGCCTGTACAGCACCTGTTTTTGTCATCTACTCTCTCTTTTATTTCCAGTCCAGGGTGTGGTTAAATCTGTTGCCACAAAATCTCATCTCACGGGATGAGAGTTCTTGATATTTTAGTTTAGAATTTAAAAACGGAATAAGAATCTTAAAATCTAACAACATCACATTAGAGAGAGAGAGAGAGTAGATTATGCCAAGGGTTTGAAAAAAAATTCAGAACTCATATTTTACATTTTTGAACACAAATCTCTAGCTACATTCCTACAATGACAAAATGTATGACTTTCTTTGTGACACACTGCCTGAATCCTATATAAAGCACCATTGGCACTTTAGGATATATTAGCATGTATTATGCAGCTGGGTAATAAATCTCCACTTTTTAGTCAATCATATTTAAGTTTCTGATACTAGTTTTAATCATCAATTCATTTGTACATTTTCTAAAACAGTTTTTAATAATACAGAATCACTGGGAGGTTAAAGATGATGACAAAAGCACTGAGTGCAAGAAACAAATAATTGACAGAGCACTTTATCACACAACACAATTCATACTTACGCCAAGCTAACTTAGAATTTCCATACATTTTTTGGAATGTAGGAGCAATCATGAGAACCCACAAAAATCTAAAGTAGGCAAAAAAAAGAACATGCAAACTCCACACAAGCTGTGAATGACCAAGGAATGAAACTTACACTTCTAGACTTGTAGGCCAACAGCACCGATTTCTATGCCAATGTGCTAGCTGGTGCACAACTGCTTGGTTTCAATTTCAGTGTGGACAGTATATTAACATACACTAGTAGTTATTTGTATAATGCCTCCTTTCTATTTCATTAGTGGACGAATCTATACATTTGCATTAAATGTTGATCAGAAATTATTCATCCTGCAGTCACTCCAAGCATATTACTGCAAACACAAAGCTGTCTTTTCTATCCAGCCTTTGTAAACTGATCTTAATTCCTGTTTATTTTTTACTCTTTAATTGTCATTCCAGAATAAGATTCAATAACCACAATTGCTGTTTTCAGATGCTAAGGCATAACTGGTGCCATTTCATTTCTATTTGTAAACATTAGGTCAAATATGTTAGATCCTACTGCCTTGAAAGATATGCAAAAAAACATTTTTGACCCATCTGTAGGGACTTGGAAATATTTGAAGAAAGCTGACAGCTCTTAATGCCATTTCCTGGCATGGAAATTTTTTTTTATTTTGCAGCGGCACTATAAATGGACAACCATACGGCTTCCCTCCAGACCACAAAGTCATGCTGCTCTGTCACACAGCCCCACAGAATGAGTTTCGCCGCTATCTTTCTTTGGTTCCTCTTGCTGTGTCTTGCCTATGCATATGGAAACCAGACCTCCTGCTATAAGGTATGCTCTTTCCCTATCTATTGTATTGTTGATGCTCACCAGATATTTTGTCTACTCTGTTTGTATGATGCTTATTGGGAAATTTTTAAGCTTTCTCTTTTTAACAAAATAAAGCAGGGACTTTAAGAAGCATATTCTACCATTTCTCCATCTTTTTGTATATTCTCAGATTTGGTGAAATAAAGCAATTCTGTTACTAACCATGTTAAAAATCCACTTTAAAATGAAGAAAAATTGGGCGCTTTATCAGCTTCCAGGCAATAATGAAATGAGAGGGTTCAACAAAAAGCACATGTATAGAGGAGGACTTTCTACAGAGTTTGACACAACTGAAAATAATACCTCAAGATACTTAATATATCTACTTCTTAAATTTCAACCTTCAAATTAAAAAGATGGTCAGAGCTTGATTTCACAAAAGTAGAACTGTGCTTCTCAACAATTAATAACACTGCAGTTTTAATTAATACCATACTAACATACATGGCTCATAACATTATAACCATATATACAGTATATATAGTATGTATACATTGTGTATATGTATCCTTGCAATCTAGCCATTTTTTTTTATTTACTCATTTGCAGGTTACAAATTATGAAATATCTTGTTGCCATCTCAACCTTTCATTTATTCCTGAACACCTGGGACACGAACTTAAAAAATTAGACTTGTCGCATAACCACATACGGAACCTCAACAGCAAGACTGCCATATATCTAAAATCCTTGCAGGAACTCAATCTTGCATGGAATAATCTTGGTGAAAGTGACAAAAATGGACAACTCTTCTTACAGCCACTGACACAGCTGAGACTGCTTGACATGTCATTTAATGATCTAAATTTGAATGTGGCGACTGAGTTTCTGCAGAACCTGAGCTCTCTGCAGTTCCTGTACCTCAAAGGAAACAAAATCGTCAAACTTTCTTCCCATTTGTTCCAAGGAATGCCCAACCTATGCCATATCAACCTAGAGCAAAATCTTATCCTGGAAATTGAAGAGGGAACCTTTGAGAACCTGAAAAGCCTTGCTGTGTTAAACTTAGCTATTAATGCACTGCACTGCATTTCAGATTTTAGGTTGCCTCAGCTGCAGGTTCTAAACCTTAGCCAAAATTCCATTGAGCTCTTTGTTACAGCTGAGAAAACAGACATATACCAACTGACAACTTTGGACCTTAGCCATAACAGACTGCTTTCATTTCCAATACTTCCTCAAAAGAATATTCTACAACACCTCTACTTACAAAATAATCAGATGGATGTTTTATTTACTAAAACTGTAATTCTGGAAAGAAAATTTTTACCGAAAGGAATGGCAAATTCACATATGGTGAAAGACGATAAGTATAACCAAAATTCCAGAAACTGGCTTGGAAATATAACACATTTGGACTTGAGTAAAAACCATCTTTCATCTGTCCCTTTTCATATTTTAAAAGAACTAGTTGCTCTTCAGCATCTGGACCTTAGTGACAACTGTCTTCTGGATATCATAAGCAATAGCACTTCTTTGGAAGAACTGGCATATCTTCCTTCTCTTCAATCTCTAGACCTTCAGAGAAATCAGATCAGATACATCCCTCATGGCTTCTTTCATCTTCTCCCAAAGATTGAAGTACTACACCTGGGTGACAATAGGGTGAAACTCTGTGGCATCATTGATAAAAATGACAGCTCAGTAACACAAGAAAAAAAAAAGGATGAAAGGTGTGTGTCATTTTCAGACATAAGAACACTAAAGCACCTGAGCTTACAAAGTAACAACATCACAAGACTTTTTCCTAATATGTTCCACCAGACTCCACTGGTTACACTTGACCTCTCTGGCAATAATAAATTGAAAATTGCTGAGGGTGCACTGAATGATTTAAACCAGAGTCTGGAAGTACTTAATTTAAGCAGCAATCATATGACCGCCAGCGAGTTACGTTTGCCATGTTTACCAAAGTTACAAATGTTAGATCTCTCTAACAACCGGATAAATACATTGCCCAAAGGCATTGCTTGTGCTGCCTTAGTGGAAGCAGATGTAAGGAATAATTCTTTGAGAAGTCTGGATGAGTGGATGGTAGCATATTGGTCAGCCACTCTTCAGTCTCTTTGGATTAGTGGAAATCCTTTCAACTGCTGCTCTTTGACTTGGCTGAAAGTTTTGACTGAAGAAAGAAACATTCATCTCCCAGATCTTCAGCTTGCTCATTGTCTTTACTGGCACAACACCACACAATCCGCTAATGTGACAAATAATCACTCCCAGCACTGTCTGGCCGATGCCTCTACAGTTGGAGACATGCTGGTGCTGATTCTAATTATATTGCTCTTTGTAGCTCTTTCAATGACGGCTACTGTGTATTTTTTAAGTAGAAAAAAGTGCCACAGACTTGTGGAATTTAAAAGCAACAAAGTGGCATGTTTTCAGTACAACCAGGATGCTAAGCAAAGCCACAAAGAGCCTCAACTTGATATGTTTGTGGCTAATAACTGAAGTTCAAATCAGTGCTGTCTCTGGTCAAAACACATTCATCAATGTAAATTAAGCATTTACATTTATTTACTTAGAAGACGCTTTTATCTAAAGTGACTTACAAAAGTGGTCAACATAACTGCAGAAACATCATTCTGGGTGACTGTTTGGGAACAAGTATTACAGGCGAAGAATACAAAATTGATCATCACAAGTGAAGAGTGCAGAACAAAATGTAAGCTAGTCACAATTTCTTGATTGCAAAAACTTGACAACTAATATCAGAGAGAAATTCACCAAACAAGAGGGTCTTCAAACGTTTCTTAAACACACTGAAGGAGTCACAATATCAAATGGTGGTCGGCGTCTCATTTCATCAGCTGGGAGCTAGCTACGTAAGAAAATGAGGCATATTAAAAAGGAGCACAGTTATAAATATGACAGGCAGTTTCCTTACTTCTTGTTCAAAGAGTGATTATTACCTGAAAATAGTGCAAAGCTACAAAAAAAGCTTTAAGTTGTTAAAACATTTCTGATTTATATCCAAGCAGCCATTCTTAAATACAGCAGAAAGCTATGAGCCAAAGCTACCATATGATGCTACACTGTTAATAAGAGTGGGTATTACTTAATTATGTGCAGATATCTTTATATACTCATTTCAGACTTGCTACCTCAGTTAGTCAAAAACACTCATTTAAAAAGAAAATGTAACTGTATTGCTCTGTGTAAGAGATGTAAAGATACACATTTAAATTGAATTTGTTTTGCCAAAATTGTTCTGCCAATTGTATGTGTGTTTTTAAAGTTCAGCATTTTTTATAAATTCAAGTAGAAACCTTTATATAGTTTATTTCCTATTATAGGTTTATTTATAAACCTATCTATAAAATGTTAACATTTCCAATGTTTTGGTAGGTAGATAGATAGATAGATAGATAGATAGATAGATAGATAGATAGATAGATAGATAGATAGATAGATGCTATATGTGTTTATCTGGAAGATGTATGATGCCATTGATGAGCTGTGTTTTCCGGCATATTTACTTTAGCTTAGATTGGGTACTCTGGACTGCATTGTGAACCACCAAACAATGCCATACTCATGATTTTTTATATTTAAATGAATAGCTACATATATTATACTTTGTGCAGCAAGGTTTTGCTTTCACATCTTAGGTGGGTACGGCTATAAATATAAGAGCAGATCGGGATCAAGCAGATAGCTAGCAGAAGAAGTGGTTCTAGGATGAGGACTACTCAGATGTTGTGGGATTTTCAATGAAACATGGTTAAGAAGAGTGCCTATGCGAGAACAGGTTAGAGAAAGCACTCAAAAGGATGGGAAATTGAAACACCACTGATCACCTGGGTTTGACAGAATAGCAAGAATTAGGCAAGGGAGCCAGGTGCCATGATGCAGTTACACATACTATATTTACAGAGCATTTAAGAAACACTAAAAACCGAAACCTTTGTGGTAAAAGGGGAACAGCTTTCCTCCCATACCTACACTGATAGTAGAGCACAGACTAGTTGTCGTCGTCGTCTTCTTCTTCTTCTTTTAGCTGCTCCCGTTAGGGTTTGCCACAGCAGATTATCTTGTTCCATGTCTTCCTGTCCTCTACATTTTGTTCTGTCACACCCATCACCTGCATGTCCTCTCTCACCACATCCATAAACCTTCTGTTAGGCCTTCCTCTTTTCCTCTTCCCTGGCAGCTCTATCTTTAACATCCTTCTCCCAATATACTTCGCATCTCTCCTCTGCACATGTCCAGACCAACGCAATCTCACCTCTCTGCAGGTTGTTCACGGTTAAATACTTGCCAGAGCTGTCAGACCTCCACCCAATGTAAATGTAACTTCAAAATTCCTCCAGCATCAAATTCTATCTTTCTTGATTTAACACGTTTAAAAACAGCATTTGTTTACAATGGGGAAATGAAGACTTGTTCATGAAGAACTAAGCAGTGATGGAAATTAACTTCATCATTAAGGACATATTTTTAAATATTTCTTCATGGTGGGAGTTTAACAATATTTGGTCTTACTACATATATATGTTTCTAAAGATAAATATATATATTTTTCTATCTATAAAGTAATCAAATTCAGGTTTTTTTTTTTTTTATGAGTATAGGTCAAACTGTTACTTGCTGTTAATTTTAGATTTAAAATTGTTTTGAAATGTGTTATTTAAAAATTGGATATTTTTATAATATACAAGATTGTATTATTTCCAATTAATTAGTAAAATGCTTTCTTTGTGAAAAACTAATTTTAAGAAAATGTGATGAATAAAATTGCAGTAAAAAGTACTGTTAAAATAATGAATAATGAACCCCTGTGGAGGTACAGGCACTGCTAAACAGCATAAAGATGACAGGATGGTGATGGGGATGAACAGCACAAGCATACAAAAATATTTGGATATGCATGGTCAAATAGAAAGGCACATGGCACAAAAAATGCATTTTGACACAAAAGCAAAAACGTGCAGAGAAAAACTAATTTCCTGAAATAAATACATGAACCATTGTGTTTCTTCTTCCAGTGGTCAATTTATCATAGTCAATACAGCAGAGTGAAGATAAGTCAGGACAGGGCAGGACTGATACAGAATTCATTTAAGCAGCAAATTTACTGCCTTGCTGAAGAGACAGGGTAATAATAGACAAATAAGAAACCCATTCTTTTTTTAGTGACTTCCACAGACGTATCTCCTTCTCAACATGGTTCCTGCTGATTAAGGGTTGGGCCTGATCAGACTAGAACAGGAAACCTAAAATTAACATATGGGTTAGTTTTACCAATTTTGTTAAGTATGACCTTCACAATTTACTTTTTGAATATGTTAAGGATGATAAGGAAAGCATTTATTTAGCAGTGCTCAGGTTGGTTTAATAAACAAATAAAAACATCTTTATGACTAGACTTAGTCCATGCTCTCCTCAACATGCTCATATTAATTATACGTTTTATTTATTGTAAGAATAGAACCTCAGCTTTCTTTTTATACTTTATACTCTTTCCTCTGTGTTATTTTTTTATGTTCCACATATGTGTAAAGGGACGGACATATTTCTTTCTTGCACTGAGGTCATGTTCCAGCAGTACCGTCTCTCTGCCACCTGCTAAAATTCTGAAAAAAATAGAATCCAACTTTTCCTCATCCAAAGCAAGGTCAACTTATTGTATCCAAAGAAAAATGCTGGACATTTTGCTAATTTACCATCAATCATAATGTCAGAGAATTTACTGCTTGCACCTCTATGACTTTGTTTCACATTTCTGACTTGCAGGCCAAAGGACTGAAACTAGTTGAATATAGGTGCCTGTTTTACTGAAATAACGTTATCCCGATATGGATCTGGACTAGAAAATGCATGCCCCATTTGAATTTGTACAAGCAATTGACACGCAACACAATTTGAATAAAGTCCTTATTTTTTGCATTGTGTTGTTTAAATTTAAACAGCATAACTCAAGGGCAACTGAAGTACTTATTCATGTTTAAGATTAGTGCAATGTGCTCATATTTTCTTATTCTAGTTATTCTTCCTGCTGCATTTTGAACAAAGTGGAGCCAATGAATTAAAATAATCTAATCTAGAGAGCAAAATACAAAAGAGTGTATTATATATATGGTGGTCCAGATCTAACTATGCAACTTTTAATGCAATGCAATAATTGCATACTTAGATCTGGACATATATATATATATATATATATATATATATATATAATAAAACACAACACAATCTTAGTAAAATGTTTAAGGTGTTACTTGAAATTTAGCTTTGAATCTATAATAACTCCTAGATTATTTATTTCTGGCCTTATTTGTAAAGCCAAATGATATCCTTTTTATTTCTTTACTTGTTTTACTGTCAATGATTAAAGTTTGTTTTTTAATTGTTTGAGGAAATTAATACTTATCCTTTCCGTGATGCTATTAAAGACACTGGATCAAAGTATTTTGAAGCTTGGGGTCCTCTGACATTATCAGTAAATATATCTATGTCATCTGCATAGCTGTGGTAAATCACTTTATGCCTCCAAATCATCTTGCCTAATTGGAGGATGCAGACTGAAAATAACATCTGTTAAAAGATAGATGCACATTGCCCACCATACATAGGATTTGATTTACAAGTGTAAATTAAAAAGTAAAGGCAATTTGACAATTACGTGGGAACTGAAACTGACAGAAGCTGATCCATACAACATGATCGCGATGACATATAGGTAGTTCGAGCACACACAGCACAGCAATTTACGTTTAGATGAGTTAAAGTCAATTTGAAATGAACATGGATGCTCCACTGCAGAATTGCACCATTGTTGAACAACGTGCCATGGTGAAATTTCTTTGGACAAAGCATGCAGTGAAAATTCCTCTCTTTTCTCCATTAGAGAAGAAATTTAAATGACAGCCCTTCGCCAAGAAAATCATAAGGACCTTCTTTTGGGACATGATGGGTCCTGTTGTTGTGCATTACATTACCTACCATCCATCAAAGAAGTCTCAGTGACTTTGTGAGAGAGAGAGAGTTTATGAAGCATGTGCAGCATTAATGTTGAACAGTGTTCAGTTTTTCCAAGTTTCACAAAATTCAGTTCTAAAGGTAAAGTTGGTATGGAAATCAAAAAGTAACATGCGATCAACTAGATGCAAAATTGGACAAATGTTCAATGTCCTTGGCTGTAACGTCAAGAAGTTACAGATCCTTTGACAATAAGACAGTACCTTTCATCAAGAACAGCCTGCTGAGAATTTCATAGACAGGAATATTAAAGTGATTTTGCAGCATTTAATTAACTCATTACAGCTAAAACTATAATTTTCACAATTTTATAGTTTGTTTAAACCAGTCATCTAACAACATGTATTTATATAGTTTAATTTTAGAAAAAAAAAATAAGGCGGTGAGAAAAGAAGTGAAATAGAAGAATACCTAGTTTCTAAGTCTTTAATGGTTAAAATAGTAAAATTCAATGTCCGGTCTGATAAAATATGGTATGGTCAGATGGATGATATGAAGTGTGACAACAATGCAAGTCATACACTATGGCTGTCACATTCCCTCGATCTTGACTCACATCAGAAGTTATGAGAGATTTTGGTTGAGACAACTTTGTCCAAGGTCATCATAAAACCACTTAGAAACGGTGCTGCATCTCTCTAATAAAGTTCCAGACTCTTGCAGAATGCGCATCAGGGCTCAATATAGCTGTTATGGTGGCTGATGGAATTTTACGTATGTGTTTTCTTTATTTTGTCAGTTACCAATTGTTTATTCCTTGCATGTATCCTTCATTTTATTTTATTCATACACTTTACATTTTCTGTTAAATAAATCAGTGTAATCAAAGTAACATATGTTCTGTACACCTCTATTCTAGATTCATTCAACACTGTGGAAAGCATAAGTGCCAAACTTGTAGCTTGTCAGGAATTATTACACATCAAAATCAGAAATGAAGTATTGCTGGAACTGGTCTTAGATATTATATGAATGAATGAAAGGTCACAGCAAGTGTCTGTAGTCACTGAAATAAACAAAAACAGTATCTACATACTGTGGAGGAATTAATTACAAAGAAAGGAATTATTATTTCGAGAGAAAAAGCTACCCATCATTCGTGAGGCTGGAAAGAACCTGAAGATAGTAGTGAAGAACAGAAGAAAACAGAACTGAAACTCAAAATACTGAGCACACAGTCAAAGATCCACAGTACACTGAAGCAGTACACTGAAGTACCAATTAATAAAGGAAATCACCCATATTAAAAACCCTAAGCCATAGATTCTAAATATTGCTGTACATTACCATTTACTGCTCAAGCAGGGAAACTTCTGAACACAGAGAAAGTACCACAAAAAGTTTTGTCTTTTATAAATAAAAGCATGGTGCCAAGTCTCTCAAGTTTAATCTTCATGACACATATTTACAAAAAGACCCTTCAGCATGAAGATCTTTTTACAGAAACTAATGAGCAGCATTCCACTTTAACAAAGCAATGATGCTAAAGTACACTGCGAAGTAAAGAGCTAACGCACGTCAAAGAACTGCCTTTAGCAACTTTTGAGCAGCTGTGTAGAAACTAATTGCAAAGGAAATTCTATTAAAAATTATTAGGCATAATGTGACTTTCAGGAACTATTACATATGTCTATTGAAATGTAAAATGAGTCAGAAACATGAAGTTAACTTGGCGAGCAAATTACTCACCTCCTTAGAAAAAGTGACACATTCAGCTTTTCTGAATTTCTTTTAACCAAAGGGCAGGAAGGAAGAGACAATCCACAAACCAATTTGTGTAAGACATTAAGATATTTATTTATACATTAAGGCTTCTTACAATGTTAAAATTTGTTTGTTTTTTTCTGCTTTATTTATCTTAACATTAGAAATCTAATTCTGAACTGGAAGGTCATCCATCTGTTCGTTTTTTTAATCTGCTTTACTAGCTGAAGCTTGTCACAGCATCATTTTGGGACAAAGCTGAATCCTGCCCTGGAAATGTCCCAGGCCATAAGAGGACATGATTACTCACACACCTACAACTCCCTTATATTGCACTAATTTAGAGTCACCATTTAACATAACATTCTCTTATTTGGGATATTCTGAGTAAAATCAGAATACCCAAAAGAAAACTCATGCACAAAAAATGGGGAAAAAGTACAAATTCCACAAAAATAGCATTCAGGCTAGAGTTCAGACCTAACCATTGGACCACCGTGAACTGAAAGGCTCAGTGCTAAATGTGGAAACTGTATTTATGAATATTTATGCAATAAATCACCTGAACAACTGAGTGAACTTTATAGAGTTCCAGCCACTGGTCTTTATGGGGCAGGGCTGGTCAGCCCACCTTATAGCTCTACATGTCGCCTATAAAATGTGAAAAAGACAGTGGTGGTTTGTAGGTTCTTGCGTTTCTGAGGCTGGAACTGGAACTATACCATAAGTAATGGGGGTTTTTAACATCCCAACACACTGTCTGCATCATTCTAAACCACCTATAAAGATGCAGTGCTCTTTGTGTATGGCTAATTAACATCCTAAACCATGGGCTGAGGACTGAAGTGACGGCAATATGTTTATTGTGTATTTTATTACATCTGCCATTGTTGACCATATCTGCATTGGTGTTGGGCTCAGACTGTATAGTCTTGTATACTGGCATTCAGTTATCTTCCACAGCAAATCCTGTTTTCCCAAGCTTTACACATTGAAATAATGCAAAAAATACAAACATGCAATCCAAACAACATTCTTAAGGACCCATCTCAAACAGTCAGTCACCTTTGCTGTTTATTAAGGGTGATTGTATCACACATTATAATGCCTGGTACATTGTACGACTGACAACAATCATCTCTATGGAATGCAGGTATGACATAAGCACCCTCCCTTTGCCAAGTATATCCCTCTGACCTATCTTTGATATGGCAAGTGAACAAAGTTTTAGAATGCCAGTTATAGTTCATTAGCCACCCTCCACGACTATTTTCTCCCAGGAGAAGCAGTTGTATAATCTTTGGGTAGATGATTCTGGACCTGTAAAACTCCAAGTTACCTAGACACTGGTACAGGCAACCAGGGGTTGGGGGACAGGACTAACCCAATACTAAAGGCACTCATGTGCAAGTTCTTCTGGGCCAAACAAATGTTCCTTTGCTCTGTTAATGGACTAACTTTTATATTGTGATCACCTGTTCTGTAAGCCAGTTTTGATGCAAATTTGTCCACTGCTTCAGCATGCATCAATCACAGAAGGTAATAACTTCAGTGGCAACTCTGAAATTAAAGCATACTATATACATTAAAATAATATATTTTAACACAAATTTAACATTTAAAAATGAGTAAGATAAAATTTAAAGGGTGCAATGTTATCTTGTTTTTTCTTTTACTAGCAAGAAGTACTCTCTAGTTTGAGAATTAAAAAAAAAAAAAAAAAAAATCAGTGTGAAATGATGCTACTGCTTTTATATAAATCATCAGAGATTTGCAGCATTAAGAAGCCTTTCAGCTTAACCAGGTTCATCAATCCTATTCACCTAATTTGTCCAAAATAACACTGAGTTTAGTTTTAGAAGACCTGACTACAGCCTAACATACTACTTGGTAATTTATTCAATATGTCTACTATTCTCTGTGTGATGAAACACTTTCTAATGTTGGCATGAAATTTATCCCTAACAAGTACAATCTGTTACTAAATTCCTTCATAATTTTTGAATACTTCAACTGCGTCACCTCGTAATCTCCATTAGTTTAAGCTGAAAAGGTTCAGCTCCTTCTGTCTTTATACACAGTTCATACCTCACAGTCCTGGAATCTGTCTGGTTGCTTTTCTCTGGATATTCTCTTAACACTGCAGTCTAGTTTGGGGTATGGTGGACCAAAACTGTACACAATACTCCAGATAAAATCTCAGTGTCTTATATACCGTGAGCATAACCTCCTTTGACTTTATAGATCAATGTATGGAATACGAGTCAAACACCACATGAGCCTTCTATAGTGTTTCTGTATTAGAAGTTCTAAGTCTTTCTTATACAGTGCATTTTCAAGTTTCAACTTGTGTACAACATTGTGTATTGAAACTTAAAATTTTTACTTTCTGTGTAATACTTCACATTTAGGAACAAGTTCCAATCCAGCAGATGTTTGTAATCCACTTCGGAACTTGTGTTGAAAATGTTTGTTAATGAGAAATCAACAAAAATAGATAATGCTAAGTTATTAATAAAATGACACGGAAACAATATTATTATATTTGTATAAAAATACAAACAAAAAACAAATTTAAACTAAACAGGATCATGGATATTTACAGCACATTGACCTCACACATATGCACCTTCAAAATTCTAATGAGGTGAGAATGGTTCCCAAGCTGGCTGATTAAGTGAAAAAAACAGAGATCCTGGTCTACTACGGGCTATCCATGGATCTCAGAACAAAGAAATGCTAGGAGTGGAAATTTGACTAGGACCAACCAACACAGGCTGAATCCTTTGATATTTGGGGCAAGCTCACATGCTGGTTACAACCTGTGGAAAACAGGAAAGAGACTGAAATAATTTCATGCAACTTCCTTGTTCATACAATGCCAGAAGACCTCTCCCAATGAGGAGAACAACATGGAAAAACATGAATAATCTAGTAGAGATCATCATAGAGAAGCACCAGATGGCCATTCAAACCGAGAAACCAGATTAGAAGAGAAGGCCAGGCCAAATTGTGCCAAACTGTCCAAACATCAAAGAGCCGATAGACTGCGAATGGGCCCAGGAGTGAAGGTACTGTGCGCCATCCACAACTAATCCTCTTTTCCTACTCCATACAGATGCATAGCAAGTCAACCAACAATGGATAACCGTGCTTATAGACTCCATGAGCTATGTAACATTATAGCATACCGGCATGTCTCTCTACTCCAGTATGATAAAAAATTCACTAGCCTTACCTGTATCCACAGGGAAACCCAATGGTATGACTATACAGTTTGACAGGGCAGAACTCCACGTAGGAGATGTCTTTATGTCACAGTGAAAGGATGCTATGTCTGTGGTCAATGCCACCTCTGCAAAGGACACCGTTCCTCATCCCTTCAGTGTAATAGAATGCCTGCTTTTTTCAACTATGAGTATAGGAATTATGACTCACTCAAGTTTACAAGTTTTGCAAGAAACACAGTAGTATCAGCCAGTGGCTAAAGCATGGCATGGATTCTCCTCCAAACAGGGCTGCACTTCATGATAGAGAACAACCTGCTGTACTGGGTGACCAGCCATCTTGGTGAGATACGTCACCTGCTGTTAGTCCTGCAACCTTATTGCTGCAAAACTTGAGAACTGGCCCGTGCCCACTTCCTCAGAGCCTATCACAGGTTGGACAAGACCTTAGGATGCACTAAGATGTGATTCTATTGATCTGGAACAATCGAAGAGATGCAGCACTTTTGTGTTTCTTGTCCCAACTACCAAGTAAACCAGGTGCCACGAAAGGAGTGCACCCCCAACTGTATCCTTTCCTGCTATTTAATATCCCATTCAAAAGGCTAGGGGATTAATATAGTGAGACCCCTAGAACCCTCAGCATAAGGGTATAAATATATCCTGGCTAAGTTGAATTATACTGCTCAAAAAAAAAAAAAAATTAAAGGAACACTTTTTAATCAGAGTATAGCATCAAGTCAATGAAACTTCTGGGAATTTGATCCGGTCAGTTAAGTAGCAGAGGAAGTTATTAATCTGTTTCAGCTGCTTTGGTGTTAATGAAATTAACAACAGGTGCACTAGAGGGGCAACAATGAGGAGACCCCCAAAACAGGAATGGTTTCACAGTTGGAGTCCATGGACATTTTTCCCTCCTCATCTTTTCTGACTCTTTTTTCACTAGTTTTGCATTTGGCTACGGTCAGTGTCACTACTGGTAGCATGAGGCGATACCTGGACCCTACAGATGTTGCACAGGTAGTCCAACTTCTCCAGGATGGCACATCAATATATACCATTGCCAGAAGGTTTGCTGTGTCTCCCAGCACAGTCTCAAAGTGCATGGAGGAGATTCCAGGAGCCAGGCAGTTACTCTAGGAGAGCTGGACAGAGCCGTAGAAGGTCCTTAACCCATCAGCAGGACTGGTATCTGCTCCTTTGGGCAAGAAGGAACAGGATGAACACTGCCAGAGCCCTATAAAATTACCTCCAGCAGGCCATTTGTGTGAATGTCTCTGACCAAACTATCAGAAACAGACTTCATGAGGGTGGTCTGAGGGCCCGACTTCCTCTAGTGGGCCCTGTGCTCACTGCCCAGCACCATGGAGCTCGATTGGCATTTGCCATAGAATACCGGAATTGGTAGGTCCACCACTGGTGCCCTCTGCTTTTCACTGATGAGAGCAGGTTTACCCTGAGCACATGTGACAGACGTGAAAGAGCCTGGAGAAGCCGTGGAGAACGTTATGCTGCCTGTAACATCGTTCAGCATGATCGGTTTGGAGTTGGGTTAGTGATGGTCTGGGGACACATATCCATGGAGGTATCGGGATGAAATTCTTGGAGCCATTGTCAGACCCTATGCTGGTGCAATGGGTCCTGGGTTTCTCCTGGTGCACAACAATGCCCGGCCTCATGTAGCGAGAGTACACAGGCAGTTCCTGGAGGATAAAGGAATTGATACCATTGACTGGCCCCCACGCTCGCCTGACTTAAATCTAATAGAACACCTCTGGGACATTATGCTTCAGTCCATCCGACACCTCCAGCTTAAACCTCAGACTCTCCAGGACCTAATTGATGCCCTGGTCTAGATCTGGGAGGAGATTCCCCAGGATACCATCCATCATCTCATTAAGAGCATGTCCCGACTTTGTCAACCATGCATACAAGCACATGGGGGCCATACAAACTACAGAGTATGATTTTGAGTTGCTGCAATGAAATATCGGCACATAGCCTGCTACATCATTTTTTCACTTTGATTTTCAGGGTGTCTTTGAATTCAGCCCTCTGTAGGTTGATAATTTTCATTTCCATTAAACAATGTGGCATCCTTTCGTTCCTAACACATTACCCAGTACATATCAGTATAGATATCCAGCATGATTTTTTTTTCCCCCCATTGAGATCTGATGTGTTTTCAAGGTGTTCCTTTAATATTTTTTTGAGCGGTTTACATTGAAGCCTTTCCCATGTTACAGGCTAACAGTAAAACCATCACATAGGAATCTTTTCAAGAGTCAGCATCCCTAAAAAGTCTTTGCGGACTTGGGGACACAGTTCACCTCAGATCTATTTAAGGATGTGACCAGACTCCTGCCATGGGTCTATCAACCCTAGATGAATAGACTAGTCAAATGCTCAGATGCTTAAAAAAGTCAGAGAGGATGGCAAACACAGCTTAAACTGTCAACGCATTCTCCAGAGGAATAGTGTCCTTGGATATTAAACAGGGTACCAGTGTGGTTCCCCAACACTTTACCTTGTCCCTCTCTACTTTGTTACACATTGTACAGCTTTAATAATAGTACAGTACCTAATGAAGTTGGAAAGGGTGTAATGACAATTTACCAATATAATCATAGATTAAAACAAGAACAGTGTGACATCTGGATTTTAATTCTGCATCAAAACTAGTAGATACAGTGGTGTGCAAAAATATTAAATTATCTTAAAAGTCATCATAATTTTCTGTATGATGAAAGATTTGTACACATTTATCCATTCAGTATTTTTAATGTAAACAGTTATGCTGTAACAATATATTTCCAAGTCAAAATAAACTAATTTTCTAGAGATATTTAACTAAAGAAGAAAAACCCTAAAGTTAGTGTTAGCATAAATATTTAAACCCTTTGTTTAAGGGCTGTAGTCTGTTGGATAATCACTGTGAAAATTAAGATGAGCATTCTGCTGAGGAGCGGCACAGTGACGCAGCGAGTAGTGCTGCTGCCTCGCAGTTAGGAGACCCGGGTTCGTATCCCAGGTCCTCCCTGCGTGGAGTTTGCATGTTCTCCCCGTGTCTGCGTGGGTTTCCTCCGGGTACTCTGGTTTCCTCCCACAGTCCAAAGACATGCAGGTTAGGTGGATTGGCGATTCTAGATTGTCCCTAATGTGTGCTTGGTGTGTATGCGTGTGTGGGCCCACAATTTCAAGAGCTCTCCATAAAACAGGCCTCTGTAGGGAGGATTACAAGTAAGGAGCAATTCCTTAAGAAGGTCTACATAAAAGCATGTATGGCATTTGCTACAAAGCATGAGAAAGACCCAGTTAAGATGTGGGAGAAGGTTTTACGATTAGATAAGACCAAAACAGAACTTTTTGGCCAGATTTCAAAGCACTGTGTGTGGCGTAAAACTAACACTACCCATGCCTAAAGAAACAGCATACCTACGGAGAAATATGGTGGTGGTAGCATCATGCCATGAAGATACTTTTCATGTGCAGAGACTGGGAATATTGTCAGCATTGAAGGGACAATGGATGGACACAAATACTGCACAATATTGCAGTAGAACTTGTTCCAGTCTGCTATGAACCTATGGCTCAGTAGAAGATTCATCTTTCACTGGACACTAGAATGGCTCAAAAACAGAAAGGTGAATGTTTTGGAATGACCAAATCAAAGGCCTGATCTTAACCCTACTGAGAATCTGTGACACTATTAAAAGACTGTTGTCCAGAGGCGCCATCCCACCAACTAGGGAATCCATTCCCGGACAGGTTTATCCATTCCTGGGAATTTGGGAATCCCGGATGTCATTCCTGGGAATCCCGGGCTCTCGGAAATGACACAGTGCACGGGCATCTCACATGTGAACGGTTTTAGAGCGAGCGCCACTTATTTTTAATAAAAACTACTGCGATTTGTTGACACCAATAAAAGACTAACCTTAACTACAAGCAGTTCATTCTGTCATAAGTACATGTATCTAGTTAGTTGCGATAATAAGAACATAGAAAGCACAACATGTCGAGCGTGCGGTCGTTCAGGCGAGAGCACACCTTTGTGCAGAGTACACCAGCCGCTGGGAAAGCACACTCTGCCTCAGCTGAAGTAGGCGGCACAGTCATCAGATACCGAAACACTTGTTCTAAACAACACCCGCGCTTGCCATTGCTCCAGTTTCTTGTCATCATTCTGTGATGGCAAGTTTCTTAGCACAGATAATGCGGATGCAACAGACTGACGCATTGCAATTTCAAGTTCCTGTTCAAAGCTGTCAACATCACAGACGTCTATGAACTCTGCTCCGTCCCGGCATTCATGAGCCGCAGAATGCAGACACCTCCCAGTCCACTGTGCTCAGTCAGCCGGGAGATTGACTGATGCTGGTCTGTTGACTGAATTAATCGGCAACACACTACACCGTGGGCCAAAAAACCGTGCCACTTAAGAGTTATAGTTGAAAATAATTATTTCTTGATCGATTTTTACACGCTATATATGCGAGCTTGGACGTTCCCATTTTCCCAGGAATTACAGCAGTTTCATTCCCAGGAATGCGGGAATTAAAAATGTCCGGGGAGCCCGGGTATGGATTCCCTTCCACCAACCTACAAGATCTTTATATATTCTGCCAAGAAGAATGGGGAAGAATCACTCCTGAATAATGTGCAAAACTGGTACATACTTTTCCCAAAATAATTAACACTGTTATTGTAGCAAAAGGATTCTAGACAATGTATTAATGTGTAAGGCTTGAATATTATGCAAACACTAACTTTAGTGTTTTTCTTGTTCATTCAAATATCTACAGAATATGGTTTATTTTGACTTTAGAAATGTATTGTTACAGCAAAAGAGTTCACATTAAAGTACTGAATGGATAAATATGTGTTCAAATCTTTTGTCATGCAGAAAATTATTATGACTTTCAAGAGCACTGAATACTTTTGCACGCCACTGTATTTTAAAGATGCTAAAACAAATTATGGAAAACAATCTAAATCAGCTGACATCTAATTATAATGTGATGAAGTGCCAAAAGCGCAGATGGACAGCAACAAAGCTGCATTTTTTCAGAACTGTATGACTAGACAGTTTTAAAAAATATAAAAAAAAAGTTATCTTTATGACTACTGTTTAAGATTATTAGATAACAACAACAGAAAAAATACTTGAGTACTGTTTAGAACAGTAGCTAATCTAACAAATGGGAATTCAGAATTGCATTGCAAAATACCTATAGACCTCAGCAGTGCAGATTTTATGAATTTCTTTAATGATAAAATGATAAAAAATAAGATCCCAAATATCAGCAACATCTTATTAACTAAATATTGCAGTGTCAAAATATCTCACCTTGCGCATTACATGTCTCTTAGACCCAGTCCCAAAAAACCTATTGAAAAGCTCAATTCCTAGCATTATCATAGTTCATTACTGACTGACAATTTCTAATCCAGTAAAAGTGTCAGTTATAACAGCGTTATTGAAAAAAAGTTAGAGCTATGCCCACATGTACTTAACAGCCTATTTCAAATTAACCATTTCTTTCTGAAATGCTTGGAAAAAATAGTCACCATGTACAGCAGCTCCAGTCTCACCTTACACATTCCATTCTTCCACACCAGTCACATTACAGAAATGGTACTAATAATAATAATAATGATAATAATAATTTTATTTACAGTATAGGCATCTTTCAAGAAACACAAAGACGCCTTGCAGAACACATTAATATCAACAATCATAATATAAAATTAATATTACAGACAGTACAATAAAACCATAATACAATTCAAATTAAATATATCAAATAAATTTAAATCAAACAGAATAAGCCATCTTAAAAAGATGTGTTTTAAGGTGAGATTTAAAAGGTAGGAAGAGAGTCAATATTATGAACATCTTGTGGGAGAGAGTATCACAAGTGAAGGGCCACTCAACTGAAAGCTCTAAACCCCATGGTAGTCAAGTGAGCAGGAGGTATAAGAAGATTAATAGAGGAGGAAGATCTATGGGTGTGGGAATGAATGGAGATACTGTACGGGAAAGACCAAAAAGATAAGAAGGTGCCAAATTATGAAGGGTGTTTAGAATAATAAGCAGAATCTTAAAATCTACAGTGTGCAATATTCAACAGGGATCTAGTCAAGTTGCTGAGGGACAGGAATAATATGTTCTATGGAATGGGTTCTAATGATACGAGCTGCAGCATTCTGAACCAAGTAACTTTGTGAAGGAGTTTGTGAGGAAGACCAGAGGATAGAATTACAATAATCAATACGAGATGTAACGAGAGCATGAACAAGAATAGCAGTGCTGGTAGCTGAAAAACATGGGCATAAACTGCTGCTATTATGTAATTATAATATGCAAAGTGAGAAAAATTATTAATATGTGCCTCAAATTTTAAGGTGCTATTAAAAATGGCATCTAAGCCCTTAACCTGGGAGAAAGAGGAGATTACAGAATTACAGTATCAATAGTCAAATATTATTACTTTTGGCCAAAACAGATTTAGTTCCTACCAGAGGAACCAGTGCTTTATCACTAATTAATAGAAGAAAATTAGTAAATAAACATGCTTTACCTTCCTGCCAGCAGTCAGAGAGGGAAGTGAAAGAGTGGAATTAGGCTTAATAGACAGAGCTGGGTATCTTCAGCACAACAGTGAAAATTAATATCAAATTTCCTAAAAAATATGACCAAAAGGAGGATATAAATAATAAATAGAAGAGGGCCTAGACAAAGCCCTGGGGAACACCACTAACAACTGGGCAAGCTTATGATCTGAATTTGTTTAATTGTACAAACTGCGTACGATCCAATAGAAAAGATTTAAACCAGACATGTGGCATGCCAATAACACCAATCAATTTTAATCTCTAAAGAAGAATATCATCAGAGATTGCATCAGCAGAGCTCAGATCAAGGAGCTCAAGTGTGGTTAACAGCCCTGAGTCAGCTGCCATCAGCAGATTAGTGATTTTGACAACTCTCTTTCTCTGGAAATGACTATGTTTGGGTCGAAAAATGAGGACTTTTGAGGAAGTCTTTCCCTATGATGCCATAATACGCACTTTATACTGTGTTACATTTTTTTAAAATAATATAAACCTTTAGTAGCAGTTTATCACCATAATTATGATATGATGGCCACAATCACAGTCACTGGCAAACTAATAACCCATTAAATATTTTGACTATGTCAAGCCTCTTAAAATTAATAGACTTCATTCCTTCCACTCTTTTTTGGATAGCTTAACGGTCATAAACCTGTAAAAAAAAAAAAAGATACACATGGTAAATTCTCTTTTAGTAAAATAAAAATTTTACTCTTTTCAATTTAGTTTCATCCATCCATCCATCCATCCATCCATTGTCTCCCGCTTATCCGAGGTCGGGTCGCGGGGGCAGCAGCTTGAGCAGAGATGCCCAGACTTCCCTCTCCCCGGCCACTTCTTCTAGCTCTTCCGGGAGAATCCCAAGGCGTTCCCAGGCCAGTCGAGAGACATAGTCCCTCCAGCGTGTCCTGGGTCTTCCCCGGGGCCTCCTCCCGGTTGGACGTGCCCGGAACACCTCACCAGGGAGGCGTCCAGGAGGCATCCTGATCAGATGCCCGAGCCACCTCATCTGACTCCTCTCGATGCGGAGGAGCAGCGGCTCTACTCTGAGCCCCTCCCGGATGACTGAGCTTCTCACCCTATCTTTAAGGGAAAGCCCACCCCTCCTTTTAACCGCCACCTTATCGTGGTGGAGGGGTTTGCGTGTCCCAATGATCCTAGGAGCTCTGTTGTCTGGGGCTTTATGCCCCTGGTAGGGCCACCCAAGGCAAACTGGTCCTAGGTGAGGGATGAGACAAAGAGCGGTTAAACAAATCTCCTATGAAGAAAAACAATTTTGGACGGCGTTTTCCCTTGCCCGGACGCGGGTCACCGGGGGCCCCACTCTGGAGCCAGGCCTGGAGGTGGGGCTCGATGGCAAGCGCCTGGTGGCCGGGCCTGTACCCATGTGGCTCGGCCGGGCACAGCCCGAAGAGGCAACGTGGATCCCCCTTCCCATGGGCTCACCACCTATGGGAGGGGCCAAGGAGGTCGGGTGCAGTGTGAGTTGGGTGGTGGCCGAAGGCGGGGACCTTGGCGGTCCGATCCTCGGCTAAAGAAGCTGGCTCTTGGGACGTGGAATGTCACCTCTCAATTTAGTTTATTTGCATTTATCTAAATTCTTTTATATTTTTCCACTGAATCAATTTTTCTCAATAAATCTGGGTTCTTGGATAAATATGAATAGAAATCTTTACATAGCATGCTACTGAAATTGAATCTTGTGAGCATTAGCCCCTCCATTGAATCTGTTCTGCCTTTTCAAAAACAAGGATATTTGCTGTTCATGTAGTCTGTGAACGTGTACTCTCTTTTCGGCATACTGTAATGGGTATTAGTGAAAAAATTATGAAAATATTATTAAATTACTTAAAGAAGTGACTTACTACTTGATCACCTGATAACTAAAAATATATTGCATTCATATGACAGAATAAATGTGTCATTTGTTTTCTAATTAACTGAAATTTTAATAGTTGACTCATTCATTTACAATTATAAATCCATTTTGGAACAATGGGTGTTAATAATATTTTCCATTAAAATATTACAACTCAGTATTACTTGCACTTAAATATGATGGACTGCATTTGGATGTATGAAATTTCTTATTTTCGATTCTTATTTCAGCAGCTTGGTTAAACAAGATCTCACATAGAAAGAATGAAATTTTAATTGCGATTTTGAATAAATTCACTTAGTTATGGTGAATTAGAATTGCAAATAATTAAGGAAAGGAACAACATTTATAAATGAACTGTCTACTTACCAAGAAGATAAAGCTGAATTCAAAATATGAAGTGAAAAAGCCAAGATGAACAAACATTGACTGTTCTTGTTAATATCGGAGTTGTTTACTACCGGAATGAAAGTGAAGATTCTGGGGAAAAAAGGTCCATGGCACATTAAAAATGAAGACATGTCCGGGAAAATGAGGACGGTTGGCAGCAATAGACAGGGGCTGTCTCTGTACTGTGAAATGGACGAAAGCCAGACTGAAATTGTTCAAACAAATGATTGTCAGTGAGGTAAGACTGAACCTGCGCAGCAACAGTTTTTTTCAAGTGTTTTTAGAGAAAAGCCAAGCAAAATGACACCTTTTATTGGCTAACTAAAAATAAAAGGTGTCATTTTGCTTGGCTTTTCTCTACATTCATAATGGCTAATACGGTACAACACCCTAGTACTTCAAGTGTTTTTGAAAGGAAAGGCATATTTGAGTTTGGATGATAATTATTTAAGTTGCAGGGATCTGCACCAGATTTCTTGAGAATAGGAATTATCACTTGTTTTACGAGACAAAGGAACAAGACCAGAGATAAGGAAAGAATGTATAATGTTAGCTAATAGAGAGGAAAGAGAAGATAAACAGGATTTAACCAAATAAATAGTTTATACTAACCCATATAAAATAACATTTCAATATCCTCTAATGAAGGAAATTCAACAGTAATTATGTTGTTAGATGTAAGAAAAGTCTTTGACACCATTGACCACTATATTCCATTTCATGGACTGAAAAATTATGTTGGGCTCTCAAGCACTGTCCTTTCACGGCTTAATCCATATTTATCAAATTTATTTCAGCATGTACAAAAGTAATTGTACTCGGAAGTTAAATATGGTGTCCTGCTGGGCTCAGTACTCAGACTTTTAACGGTTTTCACTTTACATGCTTTCATTGGAAACTATCACAGAACATAACTTTCATTTTATATGCAGACAATGTCCAGCTACACCTTTCTTTTAGACCAAATAATGTCTCTCCGATAGTGTCCTTAATTTACCGTGTCAGTGAATTTATACACACATTTGTATCACACATTACAAACTAAAACCTGTTTTTTAAAACTAATAAATATTGCAAAAGTAGGAGGTTTTCAAAATTTTGGGGATACCGAGAAATTAATTCATACATTTATTTCTAGTATTGCAATGCATTATTCACAGGCTGTTCAAACTATTGTAGAACTGTCCCATAGGAAGGTCTCCTCACATTATGAATGGAGCTGTCATACTCAGGCAGTGGCTGTTGCTGTGGCTCCTTCCGATGGTTTCTGATGTCACTCCTTTCAGTGAACATATTATGAGACTCAGGTTAAGGCACTCTCTGGGTGCCTTGTCTGTTTCAGCGTGTGCTCCAGCCACAATGAGTGATGTCTCAGTGAGGGAAACATTTTCTTCACAACTATGAATGGCAGTTGATGGGTGCCTGCAAGGTGACACTCCTCTGGTCATGGGTGACTTCAATGTGACCACTGTCACTAACAGGGCTGGCTATGAGGATTATGTCGATTCCCATGGGTCTGTCTACCACGTTGAAAGTCGCTCCATGCTCCTTGACTTTGCAAAACGTCAGGGGCTGTGGATCACTGGATCCTAGATCCATTGTCCTGAGCCACTTCGTTGGACTTGGTACTCCAATACTGATGGTGCAATGAAGGAGATCAATCCTTGTGGGCAGACACTGGAGGCCATTACAGAACTGTAGGGTGTACAGAAATGCCCAGTTTGTGAATTCTGACTATAGACTTGTTGCTACTCTGAAGATCCTGCTTAGGTCCAGTAAGCTACCACCTACGAGGAGCAATGAAGCTGGACCTGGCCAGACTGCAAGATCAGGCAGTTTCTAATGAGTATGCAAGCAGTTTGCGAGAGGAACTTGCAGACTTGGGTGCAACTGCTGATCCTAAGGTGATGTTGGAGACCTTCCGTGAGAAAACCCTGAAGGTTGCTGAGGGTTGTGTTGGTGTTTCCAGTGTTCCCAATAGGAGATGTTTCACAGGGTACCCTACATATCATTGAGAGGAGTCACAGTACACAGCTTGATGGCAACTCTTGTCTGTACGAGGAACTGAGAAGGACTGCAAGGGCTTGGAGGGCAGATAAGGAGTTGTTTGTTAGGGGACTCGTGAGCAAGTGACACACCATCTATGACTTAGCGATCCACGTCCTGCTTACAGAGAAATCAAAGCATTACACACATCTGATTCTGTTCTTCAGAGAGTCACAATCAGGGTGGATGATGGAACAGTCCTTACAGATGACAATGCAGTTGTGACTCGCTGGGCTGGATACTTTGAGCAGCTGTTTAAAGCTGATACTCTGGCTAAGGCTTTGGACATCTCTGGGTCCAATTAACTGTGAACCACCCATTCTCACAGAGATTACACAGGTGGTGAACCAGCTGAGGGTAGGGATAGGTTGCAGGGATTTGTGGTATCCAGAATGAACTTCTCCAGGCTGGTGGTAAGGCTGTCTTCCTGGCATTGCAAGCAGTCTTTGCTTCCATTTGGGAAACGGGCGTCATCCCAACGGACTGAAAAACGGGACTTATTGTCTCTGTCTGGAAAAGAAGGGTGATAGCCTGGATTGAGGCAACTACATGGGGATAACACTGTTCTCGGTGCCAGGTAAGGTCCTCAAAAGGACCGGTGGTCACTTGCTCCCTTACCAGCGATCAAAGCAGTCTGGTTTTACTCCTAAGAAGTCTACCATCCTGGCACTGAGGGTTCTCATCAAGTGCAAACTCGAATATTAGTAGAGTTTCTTTGCAGCCTTTGTTGATTGTTGTCAAGCATTAGACTCAGTTGATCGAGCTGCCCTGTGGGGCATCCAGAGACTTTGTTGGATCCTCATGAAGGTCCTGGATATCATGGCTAGCCTGTACACTGGTGCTGTGAGTGCTGCGCAGAGTGGAGGGAAAGCATCTGGGTTTTTCCCAGGTGATTCTGGGGTTCATCAGGTATGTTCTTGCTCCTACGATGTTCAATGCTTGTATGGACTGGGTATTGGGCAGGGTCATGGGGCCATGGGATCTGCTGGTGAAGAAAGATTCACTTACCTTGACTTTGTCGAAGATGATGCGATATTCGCAAAGTCAATAGAGGCTCTGATTAGGGTTCTTGAGAAACTGAGCGAGGAGTCTGGGTGTCTTAGCTTGCGAGTGTCCTGGATAAAAACCAAGATCCAGGCCTCTGCTGAACTCTTAAGCACAGCCACCAGTAGTGTGCCTATCTGCAGTGAGAATGTCAACCACATCAAGAGGTTTACTTCAGCAGTGACATTAATGTCTCTGGTGACCTTTTCTGTGAAGTCAGTAGACAGATGGTGAGAGCATGGGGTGTCATGAGGTCACTGTAAAGGGGTGTGTGGTGCTCCCAATGTCTCTGCAAAAGGACAAGGGTCCAAGTCTTTAAAGTCCTTGTGCTTCCTGTTTTGCTATACGGTTGTAAGACATGGATGTTATCCAGTGACATGAGACAAAGACTGGACTCTTTCGGTACAGTGTCTCTTCAGAGAATCCTTGGGCACTGCTGGTTTGACTTTGTGTCTTACTAGCGGTTGCTCATGGAGTTCCGAATGGGGCACTTTACTTGCATTGTAAGGAAGTGTCAGTTACGGTACTATTGCCATGTGGCATGATTCCCGGAGGGTTATCCGGCTTGCAAGATCTTCATTGTTGAGGATCTGTGCAGCTGAACCAGGCTAAGGGGATGCCCACGTAACACCTGGCTGCGGCAGATAGATGGTCATTTCTGGAGGAAGGGACTCGACCACATGTCTGCCTGGGGGGTTGCGAACTGGGATGCCAAGCTTTTTTTTTTTCCATGTGGTGGGTGTGGCAACACGCTGTACCAGCACATACTCCCCAACCTAACCTGACCTATGTGGAGCTTTCAGTTAATTTAAAATCTTTCTGCAAGAAGCATTGTAAGAACTAGAAAGTATGAAGACATAACTCCTATTCTTAAGTCTTTGCACTGGCTTCTAGTTAGGCTTAGGGCTGATTTCACAATTCTCCGTCTTAAATACAAATCCTTAAATGGATAAGGCACTTCTTACATATCTGAAATTATCGTTACCTATAAACCAAAACATGCATTAAGCTCTCAATATGCCATCTTACTAAAGATTCAAAGGATTAAAAGCATAATAGTAGAAGGTCAAGCTTTTAGTTACAGGGCCTGAAAGCTAAGACACAATCTGCCTGCTTGTACAAGAGATGCCCCCTTCTGTCTGAGCTTTTAAATCCAAGCTGAAGACTCACTATTTTAGTCTACCACTACACTGATTAGAGCTGTCGATTAGCTGTGCCATACTGCATCTCTGCTTGTTGGTCATTTGTACAAAAAATAAGTAATACAATAATTACAAACTGTTACTAAACCTCATCTGTTCTGTTTCTCTTCTTGGTGTCCTGTTGTGTCATTTGGTGCCACTGCTCAAAGTTCAGGCTGCTTTTCTGTTGTTGTTGATTCTAACTCTTCCAGATGTCTTTCCATCAACAACATTTATTTCTATAGTACATTTTCATACAAAAAATGTAGCTCAAAGTGCTTTACATAATGAAGAAAAATAAAAGACAAAGTAAGAATTAAAATAAGACAACATTAATTAGCATAGAATAAGAGTAAGGTCCGATGGCCAGGGAGGACAGAAAAACAACCAGTTAACAACCAAAGAACCAGTTAGTGGCAGCAAATCTTGTGCACAGCAGAAATAAAGTCTACACACCCTCGCCAACATTGCAGATTTGTGTAATAAATCCCGTCAGAACCCATTCCACTTTCATTGCAAAATTGCAATCTATACAAGATGAAAACAAAATCAGAAACGGTTTATTGAAAAAAGGAAAGAAAAAAAAATCCTACAAAAACTTGGTGGGATTAGAGTGCACCGCACCCCATAAACTAATACTTAGCTGAAGCACCTTTGGATCTCTGCGGTGGGTTGGCACCCTGCCCGGGATTGGTTCCTGCCTTGTGCCCTGTGTTGGCTGGGATTGGCTCCAGCAGACCCCCGTGACCCTGTGTTCGGATTCAGCGGGTTGGAAAATGGATGGATGGATGGATGGATGGATGGATGGACCTTTGGATCTTCTTACAGCACTCAGTCTTTTTGTGTAAGAGTCTATCAAGTGGCACATCCGGACTTGATCATTTTTGCCCACTCCTCCTTACAAAAAAAAAAAAAAAAAGGTTCAGATCTGTCAAATTAGTAGGGCGGGGGTGTCAAACTCCATACCTGGAGGGCCACAGTGGCTGCAGGTCTCCATTCCAACCCTTTTCCTAATCAGTTTTCACTGCTAATTAACCTCCCTCCCCTTTCATCTTAATAGCCCTGTTTTTAAGGATTCAGTCCTCTGAATGGATTCCTTTCTTCATGAAATGGCAGCCAAACAGAAATGAGATATGAAACGAGCCAACAGATTACCAGCTAAACTGACATTTCAAACTCCAACCAATTTCACTCCAACCAGTCTCTTAAGGAGAAGCCAATTCTCTGTGTTAATTAAACTCGTTATTTAATTCCATGGCTTGTTGCTGCTCTTATTCTGCCACAGCAGACATTTCCAAAACTGTTGATTTTTCTATTTTTTCTAAGAACATTGTCACAATGTTTTGGTGACCTGAGAGTTCGACCTTGCCGAGACCATCACCTTTATTTTCAGAAATTGTGTGATTGGCACAGCTGGCCATGATCCGGCTTATTTTGTATTTCATTATTGTTTGGCTGCTAATTAAAGAAAAAGAGAAAACTAAGGGGCCTGAGTTATGCTAATTAAAAACTAAGGCAAAAGAAGATAATTAGCAGCAAAAACTGGTCACTAATGAAGAAGATGGTTAGAATGAAAACCTGCAGCCACTGCGGCCCTCCAGGATCGGAGCCCGCCACCTGTGTAGTAGGGCATCTAACTGCAATTTTGCAATCAATGCAGAACAAGTTCTGACAAGGCTTATCCTGCCTTCATGTGTTTTATCACACACAAATCTGTGAGTATGTAGGCTTTGTATAACCACTGTATATACATTCAGGTAAGCAGACGTGCGTTTTCTATTAAATAACAGAAAGCTAACAGAAATCCTGCCGTCATGACTGCTGTGTTAAGGGTGATCCGACAGGCTAGTAAGAGTTTCACTGTACTCTTTTTATATGACAATACCACTATGAGCCATGGGCTACTATGGCCTATGAATGTATCTTAAATTTCGATGAGACAAGAATGCCCTTTGCAATCCATCACTGGTCATATTTTGAAACAGAACACACGTGTCTAGGGAATCCATTCCCGGGAATCCCGCATTTCATTCCCGGGAATCCCGGGTGCCTGGGGATGACACTGTGCATGGGCTTCTCATATGTGAATGGTTTTAGAGCGAGCGACACTTTTGTTGAATAAAACTACTGCAATATGTTGATACCAATAAAAGACTAACCTTAACTACAAGCAGTTCATGCTGTCATATAAGTACATGTATCTAGTTAGTTGCGGTAATAAGAGCGTAGAAAGCACAACGTCCAGGCAAGAGCGCACCTTTGTGCAGAGTACGCCAGCCGCTGAGAAAGCACGCTCTGCCTCCACTGAAGTAGGCGGCACAGTCATCAGATACTGATACACTTGTTCTAAACATCGCCCATGCTTGCCATTGCTCAAACACTACCATTTCAGCTTTTACTGATGTATCCAGTTTCTTGTCATCATTCTGTGATGGCAAGTTTCTTAGCACAGATAATGCGGATGCAACAGACTGACGCATTGCAATTTCAAGTTGCTGTTCAAAGCTGTCAACAGCACAGACCTCAATGAACTATGCCCTGTCCCAGCATTCGTGAGCCGCAGAATGCAGACACCTCCCAGTCCACTGTGCTCAGTCTTAGTGGGAGCCGGGAGATTGACTGCTGCTGGTCTGTTGTTGAATTAAGTAATGAGCAACACACTACACCGTGGGCCAAAAAAACATGCCACTTATTATTTTCAACTATAACTCTTATTTCTTGATCGATTTTTACACACTATATATGCAAGCTTGGACCAGGGATGCCTCTGACTGGAGCTTTTGTTTCCCTTTCCTCCATTTTCAACTGGTTATAGTTCAAAAATTAACTAATGGATAGATACTACTGGGTCCCATTTATGTTTATCAGTTTTAAAATACTTTGTTTTACTGTGTTATTTGTAAATGAAAACATATACCTTTAAACCAGGGTTGGGCATCATTCATCCTGGATGGCTATAGTGGATTCAGGTATGTTTATTCACTAAATTGTTTAATATGTGGTTCATGGATGCCTATTATATTAATAACCTAATTACATTCATTTTTGCTTATTTTTAAGTGTTGAAAATAACTTGCAATATAAATGCATAATATTTAGTAAAAACTACTTTTTTTATACTTCTATAGATTATTACAGTAGCACTGGGTGGGATATCAGTCTGCTGCAGGGTATACTCACTCAAAGTCGATACAGAGTAAGTAATTCAGAGTATGGGAGGAGTATTTGAACTTCATGTCCAGACATTGGGGGGCATTGCACATATTTCTATAGTGAATAATCCAGGATTCTAACAATTTCATATAGACCTATGAGTAAGCTATACTAATCACTTAAAAATTTAATATGTTATATTAGTGCAAGGTTTGCTATTTTTACATGTATCAAAACTAAACTTTTACCACCAACTCCTTATTTATGAATATTCCACATTTCCATTTTGCCTAAAGGTAAACTATAACAGTCTGCAGATAATAAAAATGTAATTTGTGCAGCTTTGATAAAAGAAAATAGTTTTGTCAAACTAAGTTATGTGTATTCTATTTCTTTAATGTCACAAGAGGTATACATGAGTTGGTAGCAAATGCTTTCCATTATCTGACCAACATTCATCCTACACAAGGGGTGCGAGTAATCATTTGTATGCCACATTGTGTTCTTATTTCTGAAAATGCTGGAACCGAACATACACTAAACCACAGAGCAACAAGGTAATACCACTTTATTCTACAAATTATTCAGAAAGGTTAAATAAGGAAACTAAACTAAATCTATTTTAGCTCTTTTAATATACTCTCAAAGAGGAGGAAGCTCCTCTATTAAAAAAAGGTCACATGTCAAGAAGTCTAATCTCATATTTTCCACATTGTAAGGGAACTGTCTTCTACAGGATTACCACAGAGGTTGTCACATAAAGCAACAGTAATGAAAAAAATTTGGACTTTTACAGCAAGCACTACTTTCTCAGAATTTCTGGGTATACTTCATGAATTTAAATTAATACAATAATTTACATTATGAACTCTATCACTCCAATGTAACAGTGTTAAGGAGTTGGAGCATGTTTTAAAAGAAATAGGTATACAGAAGAAATTAACTGTCCACAGGATACTATTCTACCTCATACCTGACTGATTTAGAACCATCAGTCAATCTAGTCTGCATTTTGGGATGCATGAGTAACTCATACAGACACAGGGAAAACGTGTAAACACAATTAAATGAACAGTGAAAGTGTAAGAATTTCAACCTAAGTTTCCAAGTCAACAAAGTTTAATACTGAGACACCAAAGTGCCTTTAATTAGATTTTCAGTGGAATTTTCAAAAGTATATCAAGCTAATACTTACCATTAAGATGCCCTTTTGTATCATTTTGTTGTGCAAACAGTTACAGATATTTTCCTGCCATAAGATAATGAGGTTCAATAGCCACATTTCAGTGAATTTCTACTAAACTTGGAGTAAATTTAAACAATATGCACAGATTTATATAAAAAGAGATTTGTTGCATATTATTATACATTTTTGTTCATGTGTATTTTAAGTGTGCGCATGTCTTTTGATTTTACATTATTATTTCAAAAGAACTTTACAATAAGTTTTCTTCACAAATCCATGTACGGCTTGACTCCCACCTACACTTATTAAGAGGGATGCGGTTTTATTTGTTTAAAAATGCATGCCTATCTTCTGTGTATTTTTGTGTGATGTCATGCACTTTTCAGTAAGTATCTACCTGTCATTTGATGATTTTTGTGTGGACTAAATAAATCTATGAGCATTTGCATGACTGCTCCACTGTGTGTTTTTCATACTTTCTTGCTCAATTTTTGTTGTAAGGATATAAACCTTGTTTTCATTATTAAAATCTACAGTGTTACTACAAATCTTATACATTATTAGTAATAGTATCATTAGAATTTTTAGCATTTTTGGTATTTTTAAGTATTCTTTTTTTTTTTTACTTAATCCTATCTTGTGACTGTTCATAACAATTAATATGTACTAAAACCTATAGCAACTAGTTGGTCACTGTCATTGGGTGTAACAGCATGTGCTGGGCATGCTCTGCAGATTGGCATGTCAGAGGACAAGGACTACAAAGAGTTTGATCTTAGCATCATTTTGGAAGGCAAGATTGGAGTTGACCTTGTCTCACTTGCACCTTTTGACTTTGATCAACTCATGTAAATATGAAATTCCTTTAAAACACTTATTATCCATTTACAAACCATAACGTTTGTTAAAAATAAAAAAAATCTGCTTAACTTCTGTAATCAGTGTTCACACTTAAAAATATTTTAGTCAGCAATAGGAAGAAGTTCTGTTGTTTTTCTAGACTATCAATTAATGTCACTATGCTCACCTCTAGATCATCTTAGGTAATGCTGGGAAAGAGACCTCTCTGCCAAGGTCTCAAGAAAGGAACAAACTATTATTCATGCCATTCTTTCTTCATCAGTCTATGCAACCACTTCAGTGATGCAGAGGGTTTTTGGCAGTGGACCAAAACTAGACATTTTTTGCTTATAATGTGTAATCAGCAGATTGGTGTATAACTTGCCAATCACTAGGTGATTGTATGATTAAAAAAATATGCTGCACTCATGTATACCGCACTTCCTGGCTTTTCTTTAAGTGGGTAAAAAAAATTAAAAATAGTGTAACAACTGGCCACCGGTTAAGAGTATGTGAGCTGGTTGTGCATGTAACAGGAATGTTAAAAGTCTCCACTAATTAATAATAATAATTCATTACATTTATATAGCGCTTTTCTCAATACTCAAAGCGCTATCCACACAGGGAGGAACCGGGAAGCGAACCCACAATCTTAAACAGTCTCCTTACTGCAAAGCAGCAGCACTACCACTGTGCCACCTGTGATAATATCCATGTTTTGTAATAAGAGTGACTTGAGTACGAATGTGAATGGTACAATGTGTTTTGATGTGTGGAAGCTCTTTAAAGCAGTGGTCCTAAACTGGAGTAAACTTCCAGGGGAGCCACAAGATGACTGAAAGTAATTATAAAATATCAGCAAACTAATTAAATTACTACTAAGAATTAAACTACATGCAGGGGTGGCAAACTTGATAGTTTTATTTCTTTTTATGGGCTGCACTGTGAAAATGAATCTTTGATTTACAAATATATATGCTATATATATGATACATCTGTGGGAATGTACTTGAAGCCAATCGAACATCTCTAGAGAGACCTGAAAATAACTGTCCAACAATGGTCCCCATCCAAACTAACAGAATCTACAGTTAAGAATAGCAGAAAATTCTCACATTCAAGTGTGCAAAGCTTGTTGCATCATACCCAAGAAGACTACAGCCCATAATAGCTGCTAAAGTTCCTTCAACTTAAGTACTAAGTCTGACTGCTTTTGTCAATGAAATATTTCAATTTTTTAATTTTTAATAAATTTGAAATTTTTTTTTCTTAAATCCCATTTTGCTTGGTCATTCTGGGGTATTGAGTGTTGCAAATATCTGATCCTCTTCACAATCATTCCAAGTGAGTGCAGCCTGCATCAGCATTCAGTCATGCCTCAAAAGTCAGGTCCACACTTTTGCACAGACTGTAGCGAGATGTACTTGCAGAGCATAACTGGATGTTTGAGACAGGGCTGGATGTTGGTGACATGCAATCACAGTCTCAGTCTTTCTAATACCCAAGAGCAGTCAGCTTGTCAAGTGTGTTGCTCACAGGTCTTCTCACATTACACTGAACACGACAGTGTCAAAGAAGATTGTGAAGGAATTGGAAAAACAGACGAAATATCAAAAGGCCACTTCCATAAATGTGAAAATGGAAGGGATAATGCTAAAGTAAACAGCCTTGTTACGCAGTATTTCATGAAGGAAAATGTCTCACTAGGGTTTGTTTTGATAAGTAATGTAATTATGAAACTAAATTTTGTCAATTTTCACATATTTTGGTATTATTTGAATAAAATATGAAGGTCATTGCGTGAGAACAAGCAAAATTTCTATTTTTTTAATTGCAATTGATGGTAGTCAAGTGTTTGAATTAAAAATGTCAGCTTACCACCAGTTTTCAGAAATGGATTAGATCACCAAAACAGGGGAAGCCTTTATTCCATTTTGGGGTTACTTTAGTGCAACTCTATAATTACATCAGGGATAACATGCCAGAGTTACATCTAGTGATTAGTGGAGGCTATGCATCTGTGGGACTTACATTGGCCTTAAATGACCAGGACTCGGTGGCAGTGCTTCAGCAGTCTGTACTATCTGTGACAGTTGGATTTAAATATTTCTAGGATTGTATCCTCTCTTGTGGCCAGTAGGTTCCACTACTTCTGTCATTATCTCCTAGGCCACTTCCTCTCCTTTAGCAAAGAATTCCTAGATCCTCACAACTGCTAAGATACCTGCCCCCTCATGTCCGAAGGAGACACTTCAAATTTCCTCCCAGGTTGCTCCTCCCCTTATATACTGTATCCCTGTCTAGCGGACTCACAGGACACTCTTCTGGCTCATATAGTACACCACACACTTTTTTGCCTAATGTATGTCTGTGTCATGTGACTGGACAGTGTCTTTTGCTACCCTGTAGCCCATAATTCTGTCTGCTACCCCAGTCCTGACTTGGACTCATCATTCAGGCAGAATTCCAATTTCTCTTTTGAGAGAATAGATACATTCCTTGTGTTCATCATCATTTACAGTTGTCCTCCCTAGGGGAGAGTCTGGTAACATGCTATCTGTAGTCAACTGAGAGGATAGCTCAAACTATAACATAGGGAAGAGGTTTTATTCCCCACAATACCATGCTTTCTTATGTTAAGTAATTGAGATGGGAAAAGGTGTATGACCTTTGAAGTAGTACAATAAATGCACATAAAAAGATACAACTCCATAGAGTAGTGCACTGAACAGCAAATCACAAAATGCCCCCAAAAAATTAAAATTAGATAGCAACTGGCTCCCTCTTGTGGAACTTCATATTGGTTCATATTCTTCTGTATTTTGTGTGAGAGTAAAAATTGTGGATTTTTCATTTTGTTCTAATAGATACAATTGTATTTATTTATTTACTTCACTAGAGTTGCTTTGTTTGTTCAAGTGAGCTTAAAAACTTGCATCACACAATTGCCTATATTTAAAATTCTTACCAATAAGTACAGTACATAAGGGATTCACAACGAGTATAATGAATGTGTGTTGTGAACTACAGGAACTACTTTCAAAATGTCCCTTAACAGCAGAGTGAAGTACTAAACTTTAATTATCCATCCATCCATTGTCCAACCCGCTGAATCCGAACACAGGGTCACGGGGGGTCTGCTGGAGCCAATCCCAGCCAACACAGGGCACAAGGCAGGAACCAATCCCGGGCAGGGTGCCAACCCACCGCAGACTTTAATTATCTTCACATATTATTTCTGTATTGTTTCTTTAATGCACAAAGTAAACAGACATAAAACAAAACCAATCTGTAACCCATCTGGGCCTACCTAGCATAATTCTTACTAACTGTCTGCCCCGTGTGCTGGCTCAACTAGTCTCAATGTACTGTGCCCCAAGCACCATATATTCTATTTTCTTCCCGATTCTCTTTCTCTTAATACTATGTAAAGACATTTATCCACTGTATAGTTTAGTGTTTGCCCTCCACTCACCTCCCAACTAAATACTCAACTAACCATGGGGATCAAGGTGGCTTTACATCCCATACCACAGTCCATCAGCCATATTAAAAGTACGTACTGTACATCTACTTAAATTCTATGATTTTACATCTCAAAAAAAAAAAAAAAAAAAACAGAAGTCATCTAAACCTCACGAAATCTTAATATTTGGTAAATCTATCCTCAGGTGACAAAATATTACAATTTTATCAATATTTATTTAATAAAAAAATAAGCATATATTTAAAGGCCATATGAGAAAAAGTAAAGCATCCATGATATAGTTTTATTTTATGAACTATGAGAACCATAATAAGAATTTATTTAAATTAATTTTCTCCAGACAAAAGCCTACTCATGCCATTTACTGCAAAATTCCCTTCTCTATTATATATCATCTTTAATGAGGCTCAAGTAAATTTTTGATGGCAATGTGTCTTACAGTATCAAGACTGATTGGAAAGTTGAATAGTTAATTTTAAACATCACTTTTAAATATCAAATCCAGAAAATAAGTTCATAAACAGAAACAAAATTACATAAAATATTCTTTGAAAAGCATAGTATGTACTGTTCAGTCAGCTGTTAAAAGGAAATACTTACTGAAAGCAATTAATAGCAATGTGAAGAACCTCATCATGTAGGTGCAGTAACAGGAGAAGCTTGATCTCAGAAGATTAACTAGGATGAAACAAGTTGACTTTTCTTAGAAAGCATGGACTAGCTGAAATGTACAATGCTTATGAACTGTTAAAATCACAGTAAATAAAATGATTTTAATTCACTATGAATAGCATGATTTAAATATGAAATGCAAATACTGCGTAAAAATGTTTAATAAAAAAATAAATCTGCAACAAAAGAAAATACTTCACATAAATGTGATGTTAAATTAAAGGTGTACATTTGTGTAATGCACTTGTAAGTAAAACATATTGCTATTATTAGTGCTTAAGCAAATACACATATTAAACCCATATTATAAAAACATTCTCCTCCATTTAAAATTGTATATTATTAAGCTCCTCTGATAAAACTTCATTTAAAGTACAGCCTAATTCTGATGCAGCATAATGTTCTCTGCAGTGACAACAAATTTATTCACTATGCATAAAGTTTTAATAACTTTCCCCAGGTCAATGATTTTTATGTGCAATGACAGCAACAGGCGAACTATTTTTCACAGATTTAGACAAAACTGGAAAGAAATGGCTCAAAATGCACTGAGAAAATACACATTTTAATGAACTGATGATGAGTTTCAAGAGAAAAAAAAATTAAAGGACAGTTACAGTTTAAAAAAGGAAGAAAGTAGTAAGCTCTTCACTGTCTCGATTGCCACAACTGCATGAAGTCTTTATTTTTCTTATTTTTATGAGCTATTTGTCATTAATACTGTTTCATCTGTAGTGTTTATTCATAAGCCATTGGCTCATGACAGGTTTCAAGTAAGCACATAAGACAATTTAAAAATTCAACTCACAACAAATCAAAAAAAAAAAAAAAATGGAAAAATGAAACTTCTAAATACGTTTCTTCAAGACAAACACCTTTTCCCCCCCAATATGGAATGCTGCAGAAACTGGCAAAGCTAATCAGCCATTTTTACTTCTAGAATAATGACTTATGTAAAATAAAACATTAATAAAAAGAAATAAATACACAATGTTTAAATAAGAGAAAACCACTAGAGATTAAAACTATATATATATATATTTTCTGTATTATCTGTGCTATTATTAATGTTATTAACAGCTTAAACAGTTACAGATACAAAATAACTATAGAGCAAAATTACTGTTCAAATTCTTTATAATGTTCTGACTACACAAAAAAGGTTAAAATAACAGCATCGACATTGGTTTTACTAAGCTATTTCCAACTAAAACTACTCCGTTAGGGTTGCCTTTCTGAAGCACTGCAAAATTCCTACAAAAGGCTGCAATATGCAGTCCCATTTATTCTCAAACTGACAGCCACAATTTTTCATGCCCAGAGGGGAGTAGAAAAGTTAAGAAACTACCCTGAGAGATGTAAGTTCACCCCCAGAGGTGTTCAAACAACCTTCCAAATTGCTGACTTCCCCACCTGGAACTGAGCATCAACCATAAGACTGAAGGGATAGAGCAGGAGGGTCACAATCCACTTTCCTCGGCAGAAAGTGTGTACGTGTGCATGCATGCATATGAATGCTTAAAATCCCATTGTTACAGCTAAAGACACATTTGCATTAAAATAAAAAGTTCCTTTCCAAATGACAAACAGAGCTATTCTTTCAAAATGCAGTCTAGCACCTATGCACTAAGGTTCAATACAAAAAAGAAGCGTTTTCACACCTTATAAAATCGGCAGTAAAACCTTGAATATCCAAGTGCTTCAAAGGCTGACTTGCACTATCACAATCAACACTGAGATACAGAGCGGCCCAAAAAAACAGAATAAGCATTATGTACTGCCTGATGTACTCACTGTGACACACATCAGGGCTAGAAGCAGCTTTGTACATTTCTGTTATTTTGATGAAAAAAAACTTATAAACTAAGACTTACGTAGATCTAAAACCTGTTAATTTCACGGTTCTGTTTAAAAAAAGACCGTTTACTAGTAGGGAAGATACCATTAATATGGACTATTGTATTGTTTTATTTTGTGTCAAAAGCTTCTCTCTCCCATTTCAAATTTTGAATACTACAGTACATACAATTAAAATATAAAAGTTTCAATGGTAGGGAAGGACACTGATGCATTGATCAGCAATTTTCTCTTCCACCACCAGGGATATGATTTTGATTCCTGGAAAGCATCATTCTAAATAAAATAAAATTTTAAACTTTTAAATAAAATTTTAAGTTGACTGTTGCCAAATTCATAGACCTTTTCGCTTAAAGTTCAGTACCTTAGCCACTAGAACATCTTGTTATAATGAACGAAAACAATGAGGTTGCCTTCACCTCTCAGACAATCTTCTCAACATTCACTGGACTTCAACAAAAAACAAAAATATAATTTGAAATGCAATTCTGTAGCTCTGTGATAGGGTTAATGACATACGGACGTTTCTTTGTCATGTTTTCATTTGTTTCCCATTTTTGTCTCCATTTTGCTGAAACATTCAATGTAATATGTGTGACATGCAATGTAATATTGGACTGTGTGTCAGGTAATATGCAAACTTCATTTAAAAATAAAAGAAAGCCTTTATCTAAAAACACTCTTTAAAACCTACAAAACATCTAGGGGTTTATTCCGATTTTGATCAAGCATTTGTTTAGAACTTCGTTTGTTTTACCTTCATGTACAAGTTTCGCAATCCTTGTTCCTTAGCATTTGTTCTATTTTCCATGTCAGTTTTAGTAATCTTCAAGATAGAATGGTCAAGATCATTATGAACAATACATATTTAATATTTAATAAACAATAATATTTATCTAGAGTATTAAATACATACAAATAGTAATGTCAGCCCATTGTGTGCATATTGTTTTACACACAAACCTTCAATGACAATGAATGAATACCAACAACACACATTCATTAGATCATTCCTTAAATAAATAAAGCAAAAACAACAACACAGGAAAGATTAAGTCACAGAGTGTTTAGTGTAGAAAATTTAAGTTGTGAGGAGAAGTGATGACAGAACTTCACTCATACTTGAATGATTTACCTGGAGAAATTTCTTTAAATGGTATTAAAACATAGCCCTTGCATCGATACTGTGAAGCTAAACTGGAATTTTAAGGACAATGTAGGCTCCTGAGGAATTCATAGAGGCCTTTTGTAGATAACAGAAAAAAACAAAAGCAACATTTCAAACACTGGCCTGTCAAAGGTGCCATCTTAATAATTATTAATTGCCAAAGTTAAAAGAAAAGTAGAAATCTTAAACACTATCGCCTTACGCATTCTGTGATCAAGCTGGCCATGTGTTCTGAGAGCAAGACTGGGACACAGTAGGGGCTGGCACACTTTGTTAAATGAGTCAAATCTCAGGACTCCAACAGACTTAACAAATTGCTTTTAGTAGTACACCAAGGTCTGGGGAAAAGCTTCTTCATATTACTAGCTGTGCCAGAGAATCTGTGATGACTAACAGGTGTTAATTCAAAGGGCTATTAGAACACTTGCAAGAAAGTTCTGTAGGATTCCATCACCATTACCAGATGCAGCCACATGGCCAGAGGTTGTGGCTTTCTCATCAGACCTGCTCTGGAAACTTCTTCTAGAGAAAAAAAATACAAATTATTGCATGTTTTTCCAACTATATTGGGATATGGGACCATTTTCCTTTTTACCATTCTTTGAGAAGATCAATGAAGTCTGAAAACAAACACACCCATACACAGTCAGGTGAAAGCAAGGGCTTCAGGTTAACATGTTAATAACTAACACCATGAAACTGTTTGTGCTGGTTCATCAATTTCTCAAACCCTTGATCATAGAAGGCAAAATATGGAAATGACACATGCATCTCCATGGGGTCACCCTGTGAACTTTGAGAATTTAGCAGATGACTAAAAACCATCATCTCCTTCACATATAGCAAGGGCTCCAAAATGTGCTCATCCTAGATCTCTTGAACTGGTTAAAACAAAGGTTATATCACATCTAATAAAAAAAGAAAAGTAAGTAATGCAGCAATTTCAGTAATAGTTATATACTCTTAAACTTGCTACATCTTGAAGTTCATTACTTTTATAACATTTATTTATTTATAAATGTATGTTTCTACCATCAATTAAGAAACGTTTGATCATTATACGTATGTAACTAACAGGCAACGTAGCAATGTCTACAATACACCTAAAATGTCTTTAGACACCAAAAGTTATATCTAATGGGCTCACTTTAACACTGTCACATCAAAAATGCATTTATCAGTTGTACAAACATTCACAGAGAGTTATCCAATGGACTAATGTACACTTGAAGAGGCCTAGTGGTCAGACAGGTCTACTGCAACATAGGCTGGCTTTACAAATACCACAGGTAGGATGTGCAACAGAATGTCACAATGCATAAATTAATGCTTTAAAACATCAATTGAGGAATGGAAGCCTTAAGAATTTCCAGATAATTCCTCAAACCACTGAGCAATAACTCACAGATGTACAATTCATTTCATAACATCCAATACAATGCCTGCTGTTAACTGCTTACACTTTTGAATTCAATTTTGAGAGAGTCTAAAATACCCTTGACTGGCACATCTTCAGAGATTAATTTGGTATTAATAACCACTAGACTGGCACACAGATTTGTTAAGATCAATGTTTCAGTTTGGGCAACATTCTCGAACAATACACTTCCAGAAAAATGTTTGTCAGGGTATGGAATGTTGTGAAATGTCTGAAATATGATGACTAAAGGCAGACCTTTCATATCAATTTAAAGTTCAACTCGACAGATGTGTACAATACTTTGTAAGTAAATAATAAAAAGCTCATTTACAGACATAAAAATGTTTTATATTTACAGCACTGTTTGACTAATTATTTGTATTGTTGTGGTCCCATTTTTGTTAAATATTATTTACAGTTGCAAATTTCCTTATCAGACAGCCTTAAACATCACTAATTAAAAGATTTCTGAAAAGTTTAAAGTCTTAGTGGGCTGTCAAGGACTGAAGCTTTTACGTTTGTCACCGATTACAAGATCTAATTTATAATGGTAGAGATGATGTAAGTTTTAAAAACTGAAATTTTCCTGCAGTGGCCTCTCTCCTTAATTTAAACCAAAACATCCAATTAAAAGCAATGGGGTGGAGACTTAAACTTTTAAACTAGAAACAACTCACCTAAAAGGGTGAACAACTAATTTCTACCACTTAACATGTAAAGAAGAAATTATTCATGTGTTTTCCTCACACTCAAGTTGATTTGAACTGAGCAGGATGTGCTTCAGAGCTACCATGGCAGCCGATTTCCACTTGGTCAGATCATCAGTTACTTGTGAACTGCCCTTAGAAAATCCTACTCTATAAAGTGACAGCATATACAAACAGTCTTTCCTGTAATATACTTTATATAAAACTGTCAAAAACCACTTTAATTTCCACATTTACATAATGCCTTTGCACTGAAAATTTAAATCAAAATGCCAAAATCCTGTTTAACCTGTGCGTTAATTAGTGGCCAACAGTTTGAGAGGTCATACTCCGTTTTAAAAATTATAATGTTTATTTTTAAAAGTGATTTATGAATCTATTTTTATGTAACAAATTTCTTAACTGACCTCTATTAAGAAGCTTTAACCTGAATATAAATGGGTACTGTGGGGGGAAAAAAACAAGGTTTCAACAGTAACAAAAAAAAAGTAGTCTCCAGCTCCTCACTAACCTTAAATTAAAAGGGCAGGCTTTGGAAATCATTGGATGGATGAAAAACATTGATTATTAAATAGCAACTTGAAGTTCAAAATAGCACAACATAATTGGTTATGAAAGTCTGAGAGTGTTAAGTATCATTACGAACCAGAGCCTATCCTGGTCACAATGGACACAAAGTAAGGGCCACCCATGGACAAGGTGCCAGTGTATCGCAGGCTCTACTCACACACACCCACAAATCACACTCAAACAATCAAAACTTACTTCTTTACACATAATTAACATTGCTTTATAAATAATACACCTTGATTTAACATATGAAAACTAATTAGTTTTAGTTATACATAGTCAAAATTATATTTATAGAAATTGTTAAATATATTTACAGTATGTTTTTGACCACTCAGAACAAGAATTAGATACCTAAAATTCAATATTGACTAATCACAATGTGAATTAGACATTATCATAATATGCTTCACTATATGCATTAAATGGTGACTTTTTCCATTAACTTTGACAGCGCTTTTATTATGAGATGTCCTGTAATTCTATTTTGAATCTTTCAATATTTATAATAAATGGTTTTATCATAGTGTTTTATCCTAATTACCATTTCAGAAATCTAGAATTGCATTTTCACCAGTCAACATTTTAACTAGACATATCTGTAATTAAATTCAGAGTACTAATATTTTGAATTGTCTATATGTACAATTGTATTTTGACAGATTAAAATGAAAGATGTCTTCTATGAAGCTTTCAAAGAAGGATAACTGTAATTACATTTAGACTAGTCAAAGCTGTAATTTCAAATAATGCAGTTACATTTTTGATAAATTTAATTCAAGCACATTAAATAGAAATTCAAACAATTTTTCCCTGACTAAAATATAAGTACAGATACCTGGTTTTAGAATTTACATTAGTTAAAATGTAATTCCAGACATTAAAACAAGAACTATCACAAAATGGCATTAGATATCCATCCATCCATTCATTTTCCAACCCGCTGAATCCGAACACAGGGTCACGGGGGTCTGCTGGAGCCAATCCCAGCCAACACAGGGCGCAAGGCAGGAACCAATCCCAGGCAGGGCGCTAACCCACCGCAGGACACACACACACACACACACACACACACACACACACCAGGGCCAATTTCAGATGTGCCAGAATTGCCTTCAACTTTAAAAATGATGTACAATTAAGTGCAGAGTTTAAGAAAAGACTGCATTGTTAATTGAGCTTTGCAACAGTTATGTGTGATGCTAAGTACAATAAAAATCATTTTAACTTCAATATTTGTCTTATGTGTTTTACTGAAAGAACTAGTTAAGATTTGCCAGGACAAATACATTTTATATCCTGTTTGTCAAGCTACTAAACATTTTGTGTTAAATTGTAATTCTGGGAATGCATTAAATATTAATAGCCACTGTAACACTAGACTGTTCAAATATTAACAGTTAATACCAAGTTGTGACTTTTTTATATATTACAGAAGCAGCATTGTCACAGTATATTCTACAAAATATATTTCAGGAACCTTATGTGTCCTCACGCTGTTTGTCTGTAACTTCATTTTAGTTTACATAACAGCAGTGTAAAGAACCAGTAACTGATTAACAACAGAGACACCAGACTAGACAGGTGAAGTAACTAAATAATTCTATTAAAACAAGTCTGAATAAAATTAAGATCATTTTTCAAAACTATCTCAGACTTTTACAGTCTTAAAAATACAGATGACAAAAATGTTTGGAAAGACTGAAATACCACTGTTAACAATACAATATTGAATAAACCATTAAAACAACATCCAAAACATATATGCTGCATTTTTTCTGAGTTAACAATCGAATTTCTTAGTTTTTCCGTTGACTTTGCAAATCCTGACAAAAATTATGCAAAAGGAGAAAATATGTCTTTAACTAATGTCATTAAAAATGGAAATAGTATCAGTACAAGTGATTTTTAGAATCTTTAAAAAATCAGATTATATACTATATGTAGCCAGTGCTTAATAAATAATAAAAAAAAGTTTTACAATCACAAAGCTTTTAAGAGTGCTAGGTAATTAGTTGATGTAAGATATTCAGTATATATATTTTTTAGTAAAACCAAGTCAACCAGTGAACTGTTTTTAGTTTAGTGGACTTTAAGAAATTGTACAAAATCGGTGGGGGAGGAGGACCCGGGACAAGAATCTTTTCTTTCTTTAATTTCCAACACCATGAGGTCATGTAAAGGTCTGCTGGAAATTCTCTATCTGATAAAGACTATTATTGCCCAACCAAACAATACTAAACCCATCAGTTAGGGCCACCATCTAAAAAACGCAGAGTCAGGGGGCCATTATCAGGGTCATTAGACATTAGTGGTCGATTGAGTGGTCACTGGAAAGAATGGCTGCATTTAATAAAAGCTGTGACATTTACTTCTTAATAGCACTTAAATGAAAAGGCAAAAGGAACTGAAATGGCCAAATAAGCAAAAAACTTCAGTTAACCGCCACTGTAACTATCTACGGAAATTGACAATTACTTACCTTCTGCTGATTAAAATCTACAGGATTCAAATAAAAAAATAAAAAGTTGACTGATATGATTCATGTATATTTATGGTTCTGTTAAATATACATAATATTACTTTTAGCAATCAACAAAAGGTTGCTGTCAGATTTGCCTTCCATTGAATTAGGGCAGAAAGAATTGAGTTACTTAATATAGGTTATATAAAAAAGTATTTATAACTGAGTTGATGCTTTTGTTTAGTAAAGTGTGAGTGTGTCAGTGTGGTGTCAGTTAACCATGGAAATCAAATATCACTCTTTTAAAAACATTGTGAACATCATTGCAAAACAAAACCATCTTTCAAATCACAGAAGGATTAAGAAAGTAGTTTAGACAGTAAGATTTTTAGAAACCACTCTTAACTAATAGAATAAACTGCTTACCATTAGCAGCAAAAATATTCATTTATTAAAAGAAAAACCCAGAAGCTAAATATTTGAAATTAACTTTTTAGGTTGTTCATTCAAGCTGTGAAACCTAACTATGTTCATATGCCACCAAAACAATCTTTCTTTAACATTTGGGATATACACTGCCAATAAATCGGGAGAACAGCAGTCATCTTTAAAAAAGTTGGATCTCTGCTGCCCCCTTCTCAAACTGAACAGTGAAACATACCTATAAAGACATTTGGTTGTGGGATAAAGATAATAAAAGATATATAGACACACAAAAATGATGTTCTTTTCCTGAATTTTAGTATTAGTCAAAAAAATGGAACTTACTTATAGAGTATCTTAAAGTTTTAGAATATGAAAAAGAGCACAACTGTGATATGAATAACATGAGGACTTTTTCAGCCATAAAAACTGGTAAGACAAATATGTGATTTACAATAATGTGTGAAAGGTTTTCCAGACTTTTTTTTTTTATCTAAATGGCCATATTAGCTACTTAGTTTTAAAAGGTGTTTTTGGGGGTTTAATTTAAGAATCTTTCACAAAATGAACGCATCAATGGATGCACATACTGTAACTCTAATCACTTACTTGTATGCCGAGTTATATCAACACTATGTGGAATAAAAAGTCCATTACTCAAGCTGTAAACTGCACTTTTGAGGTAATTTCTGGGATATTGTTTGTAGTTACCTTCTACATATAATACAGAGAACAAAAGTCTAGAAAGGAGACTGCATGGGTTTTCCTCCCACATTCCTAAAGACATGCAAGTTAGGCTAACGTGACCAGGGGTGTGGGTTTGTGCATGGGAGGGCCCTATGATGGACCAGAATCTTGTCCTGGTGCTGAAGCCTGTCTTGCTTCCTTTGCTGCCCAGATAGGCTACAGCCCCCAGAGAGCCTGAATTAGATTAAGGTGGTGCAGTGGTAGTGCTGCAGTAAGGAGATTGTAGGTTTGCTTCCCGGGTCCTCTATGTGTGGAGAGCCGTTTGAGTAGTGCGAAAAGCGCTATATAAATGTAAAGAACTATTATTATTAAGCAGATTTGAAAATGTTGGGTTGCTATGTATGACAAATGGCAATGTCAATTCATTAACTCTACAGATATGGAGGAGAAGTAAATTTAAGCCAGAACTTGCAAGATATAGCATATATTTACAAATTACACATTTTTAGTAATTAAATTTCTCATTTGAATTTACAGCCTTTATCAAATAGACTGAAGAAGTATGATTATACTTCTATATTTAAGTAACGGACAAAAATGATAACTAGCCACTCCAAATAGTACATTTCTCATGATATAATGGGAAAGCAAGCCTGGTCTTTTCCCTGTAAATCCCCCCAGTTGTATTTTTTTCCACCACAATGTCAGAAAATAAGTAAATAGGGGACTTCAGAGAACTGTTGTCATCCGAGATATAAACACCATTTATTAATGTTAATCCTACATTGGTAAAGTATTGTTTTTACGTTTATGGAGACAATGATATGATGCAATTCCACAACGTTACATGTATAATTTAAAATAAAGGCTTCCCTATAGAAATAAATCTTCTGTTTTAGAACATTTTTTGCTTTATTTAAACAATAAATTTGACATGACTACTACATTATGTTATTGGGAAATGTTTACATTTAAGATAATTATATTTTCATAATAATTTATACCAGTGTAATAAAAGGTGTTACTTTGATATTCATCTCATGGGATTATGTCGTCAATGATAGCTGCCTGGTACTAATAAGAATTAAGTTAATAATTTAATACAAGCATTTGGTTTCAGGAACTGCAAATGTTTTTGTCAAGGTTGATCCTCAGTATTACAGCCTCAAATATATTATTTCTACCCAAGTGATCAATGAATGCATCAAACCAATGACATCAAGAGAAGTGTTTGAATTAAACAAAAGAATAAACTTCCTTTTAATTACCATTCTCACTATAATTGTATCAGATAAATAACTGCCATACTGGGGATTTATTTACAAACCATAACATTAATATGCCTACATTTTTGCAAAACTAAAAACTATCTTTCACTCAAATGAGTACCTCTTGCACTTTAAAAAGTTTTGAAGCTTTCATCAATTGAATCTACTTTGAAGACTTTTTCAAGACATGTGCTTTATTATATTCTATTAGTTATGATGGGCAGTAATACTCTGACTCCTCAATCATGAATGGTTTAGTGACAAAAATTACCTTCCGAGGAAAATATAGAGAACAGAGTAAAGGGTGTGCTCAGAATCCATAAAACACTCCAAAATCTAACTAATTCAACTTGCAAGGAATATTAATTAAATGATGAAGTCTAGATTTTTCCTGAAATTCACTAACAACTGTGTTATACTATTATTGTCAACAAACCTCAGAGTGGTGGCTCTGAGGCTAAAGAACAAAAAAAAAAAAAAAAACCTACATAGAGTTTCACATAACAGATCTAATGTATACTATACTGTCTTTCAAAACTGTAAAAAGTAAAACTTTACTACCATTAGTGTACTTAATACATAAAATATGCAACTCCCAAGTATAGATGTAAAACATCTATATTTTAAAACATACTGCTAAGCAATCAAATAAAATCATGTTTGGCTGGCTATATACTTCACCTGTTTGTGTGTACTTGATATATAAGTCAGTAATGCAATACGCTCCCATAAAACCAGTACAGGCGTACTTCCAAGGTTTAGTAAAATTGACAAAAAGACAATAGGCCGGTTAAGATTATTTTAGGAGAGCATATCACAATTACAGTGTATTTATCTGTAAACAAAACATGTTTAAGAGCTGAGAAAGTTGAGCATTGTTTTAAAAATTAACCTCAAATACCCTACTGAATTCCAGTATCACCTAATTATCACTATTGTTCTTTACAAGAAATGGATTTCAAAACATTACTCATTGATAAATATACAGTACCATTGATGTATAAAAGCATGCATATTCCATGCCTACAAAATTTCCATTCATTCATCAATTTGCTAACTCCCTTCAGTGGAAGGGAGTAGAGTTCAGTTCAGTTCAGTGGTATGAGTAGCTAGCACTTATGCCAATTGCACTGCGTGTAAAGCCTGAACCTACCCTGCATGATACACCAATCCAACACAGGGCACATTTATGCATACACCCTGAATGCAGTAATTTAGAGTTGCCATTTAACCTACTGTGTACATCCTTTCAATTCATGAGAAAAAAAAACACTAGGAGGATCACATGCAGACTTCATACAGGCAATCTCCCTTCTAAAAGAATAAATTGAACTGAAAATTAAGGATGCCCCTTGGGCATTACATTCTAATGTTGAACTGGTCACACATTACAGCAGTAGACCCAAGGGAACCTTGCAGAATGATATTTCTCTGATAGTCCTGCTAACTGAATACAAATTCAAGATTGTCACTCCCTGCATGGAATTTGAAAGGTTCCCTTTCCCATTTAACTAGATTTTTTTTTTTTTTTATCACTTATGTTAGTTTTTCTCCCCACTTTCCAAAGATCAATGTTTTAGGTTGATTAGCCCTGTAAGAGTAAGAGTGTATACAGTATGTTTTCAAACTCAACCACAATGAATTAGTGTCCCATCTATGGTTGGGTCTTCCTTTGCAAGCTATGCTGCTAGGTTTGGCTCTTACCCCTCATAACTATAGATTAGGCAATACAGTTAATGGATGGATAGAGATTTACTCTATGCATATACAGACAACTAACAAAATAAATACCTACTGTACATACTGTAACTTGTGTGAGGGAAGGCCAGGGCCTTCTCCGGAATCGAAGGACCTGGGGAGAGAGTGTGCACCGGAGATCCCCATAGTGCTTAATGGGACTTGGAGTTTGCCAACTCATCCCTGCTGGGTTCCTTAGGTGCCACCAGGGGGTGCTACAGGGACTGAAGCCCTACTCATGGGACTTCTGCCTCTCCCGTAACTGCTTTTGTACCACGCTTACAGGACACCGGAAGTACTCCCAGGTGTTACATAAAAGGAGCCAGCTGCCTCAACTCAGGGAGCAAGAGTCGGGAGGAAGGAGGATGAAGCTTGCATTGAGGAGACAGTGACAAAGAGACACAGAGAACAGAAGACAAAGTATTGCCGAGTGCTGTGTACTATGCTTTGTACTGTGGCTATGGTGGGAAATGCTTACTTGAAAAAAGTTTCCCACAATAAATCCTCTTTGTCCTTTCATAATTGTGTCTGAGACTTTGTGTTGGGTGTTTGAGGAGCTGGATCGTCCCGTGGTGGCCACACCATGCATGAAACTGAATTATCTTTAAGTAGGCAGCTAGGTCAAAATCTAGTGATTGCGCTGTGATGGTGATATTGTTTAAACTGTCATCATCCTCTTGAAACCATTCTTTGATGACTTATGCTTGACAAATGGAGACAATGACATCCTCGAGGATTCAATTACTATTAAAATTGGGATGTTTCCTCACAGCATGATTTTGATTACTCAGAATTATTTTGTATTTATTGGCATGTATCCTATCTTGTAACAGAATCAGTGGATGTAAACCATCAGGATAGAATGTAATTTACCCTTTAAAAGAAACACCAGAATCCATCATTTTGGCAAACAATCATTTAGGCCTAGTCAACATTTAATCTCAACCACATATGTCCTTGTCTGTTTATTGAGAATAAGCTAAATGATAACACATGTACAGATTATTTTTACACTCCAATCACGGTTTCTTTTTTCTGCATGATGTAATCTTTATATGTTCATTTTTAGGACTGATGAAAAATGTATGTATCTCCATCCCACCATAATATAACATACCTCTTTGTGCCATTCTGAAGTCTGTCCTTGAAAATTCTTGCTCTGGAATTAGATTGACGTATATGTGCCTGTTTGTCACTGCATCTCATATAAAGGCATGGGCATTTACAAAAAATCAAGAAATCTGCATGTTCAACCGCAGTTGCCCCTACTGATGCTGCCTTTTTTTCTCACTTTTAAGGTCAACATCACTTTAACCTGTTTTCCTGTTTTTTTTATGAGACATTAGCAGATTAAGTGGTCTTCATTTCAGAACCTCCTGAACAATTACACCTAACTTACAGTAGACCTCATCCTCAGGTCATTGATGTCAAAGTAATAACCAACTGCATCTACTCCAGTATTTTTTATAACTAACTTTAAACATAATGAGTATTTAATTGCTTAATTATAATTATGATTAAGAATATATAAAAGCACCTGTTTTTAAAGTAATTGAATCTCTCATTTTGAAGTGAGCATGCCTTGTGATGGGAAATCCATTCTTGGTTCTTGCTGGGATGAGTAGTGACACCCTGCACCCCTAAAACCTGGATTAATTAGGTTTAGAAAACTGTTAGATAGGCTGTAATTTCTGTTCCCTCTACACATTTTACTCAAGCAATAGGATAAATAATTTAAATAAAAGAGAAGTCATCTTTCTCAGGCATACATCATGTTCCTCTACACATCTAACAAGGATTCACTCCCTCTGCCCAAAAAAAAATCTCACTACAGTGGGCTGTTCAACCATGGTGCAATCCCATAGTGAAGTGTCAATGATCTTTTGACCTTGGCTTCAAATAGTCTAATGGCAGAATATTGTGCTGTGCATGTTCAATTACCCATAAGCCATCACAAACATGTTGTACTGCAACAGATTCTATCCATTGCAATTAATTTTTAGATTGCCTTTACTTTTTGATTTACCCTCAAATCATTAATAAACATAAGTTTCAGAATGGCAATTCATAATAAAGTCATGACACTACATCCACCATGAAGCCATACGCATTTGATCACCCCCAAGCAACCTTTCTTCACAGTTTCACCTTATACTTTGGTATGGGGATTATGTTTATGTCAGCTTTCCATAACAATGACGTTTAAGAAAAGTCTTATCTGGACTTTAATACATTTGGTGCTGACAACTTTTTATTTTACAGTAGGACTTATAATTCTACTGTTAATGTCTCTTTTAAAAAGTAGAAAGTATTAACTTCACCTCTGCATTGTACAAACAGTAGCTAATTTCAATTGCTTCAATTGATTTTGCAGTTCTGATTATTTTTATCATCAACTGCAGTTTTCTCCTAAAACATCCTGGCTGTTGCCAATAGCTAAACAAATCAGAAATTTATCTCTTATTTTTATTTTTTTAATTATTTCAAATAGTTGTATTCACTAGGTCCTGCTTCTGAGGTATTGCGCTCATTATATTCTTATTCTTCTTTCAGTACCCAAGCAAAATGATTTTCTTTTTATTTATAGTACTCTGGTTTTACTGTATATCACCAAAGCAAATAAACATTCACTTCCAAAAATGCTTAATTCAAAGAAGAGATTTTAGGATTAAGCTGAACCTAGAAACCAATACTGGAATAATTTGCCAAGATTTCATCCAAAACTAAACACTCACAGCTCTTATGTGTACAAAAGAAACCATATGAACAAGAAAAATACATTTGTCTGCTAATTAACTTACTTATTCATTCATTATTGTGAATTTCCCCTTGGGATTAATAAAGTATCTGTCTTTAAATTTTCCATCCCACTTATGAAAAAATCAGGATGAATTAATCTAAAGCCCATCCTGGCAGCATATAAAACAAGGAAAGTACTAACCCAGAACAGTATACCAGTCCCTTGCAAAACACACACATGTAGATGCATTATTCATTCTGACCAATTTTGAGTCACCATTCAGCCAAACCTGCACCTCTTAGGCTTCATTGTTGAGTTTAATTGGAGGTTTGTTAGATGTGAATTGCAGAACTCTGATGACATTCCACATTTTTTAGTTTATTTCTGCCCCTGTATAAAGAAAGTGTTTATCTTGGTTCTATTTGCATTATAATGAATATATCCCTATCTGGTTACTTCAGCTAGATTTGAATAGTGATGTGATTGCACCCTGGGGCAAAATGGGAGTTTAATGATACTGGAGTGCTACAAGCAGTCTGTTACTCTTTGTTTTGTATGTGTATCTTATTTGGTTTTTATGTTTATGGGATAATCACATTTTACAAAGATACAAAGGACTTTTCGGCAGAACAAAACTTTGTAGTGTAGGCCTTAGCCATCTTAAATCTCAAATTAAATGAACTGAGCGATCTTTACCCTAAGCTAATTACTTTCAGTGCTAAGTCTAAATTCACGCAAATAATACATTTGAACCTATACTACAATCTTTACTCAAGAAAAAAAGACTCAAATAATCAAAACTCCAAGGAAAGGTTCTGCCACACATAATTATTATGGAATCATTTACATTTTCTCATAAAATATTGTCCCTAAGTATGAATACAATCACTCATTACTAGTTTCCTTGATATTAACATATTTTTTCCCCCCATAAAGTCGTATACATTTGTGATCTGTAAAAGATGCTTGCTGGAATTGCTAGAGCTCCTGTAAGCGGAAACGTGGGCAAAAAAATGTATAGAAGGATGAAACCATTTAGAGAATCTGTGATATCCTTCAATTACATAAGAATTATTTAGTACTCTTCTTGCCATTTCTAAAGGTGATGAGC